>NC_135450.1:7262414-7504914 GCF_051991255.1 Vanacampus margaritifer
AAATTTGTACAACTGACAACACTGCAAAATTGATAGTCGTACATGCGTATCACTCATACACTTGTTACCAATCAGGATTTGATGTAAAAAATTCATCATCATTCGTAAGTGAGATTGTCTCTAGTTGGCTGCAGACTGCAAAAAGTATGAGCTGCAGGCGATCATTTTAGGTGATAAGCAATAACAGGCATTGATCAAAACATGCCAATCAGGTACTTTTCCACAGAAATCAAACGAGCATGCTGGGTGGCAGAGCACCACGAGTAAAAGTGATCTTTGTTCAATCCCAATAGTTTTAAAGTGATGGTGGTACAATACACACATTGTGGAATACTATATATGAGGGGTGTCCAAACGTTTTCCTTCGAGGGCCGCATTGAGAAAAATCAAAGGATGCATGGGCCATTTGATATATTTTTTTCACATTCATTTTTCAAGCACACGAAAATCAGTGAATCAAGCAATTGCATATTGTTTATATAGTCCAAATAATTTAGGATTTGATAAGATTTGGGGATGGTCAAGATCCTGTAAATAAAATCCAAGAAAACCCATTTCTACATTTAGAACAGAAACAGGTGCAATCTGTTGTAAACAGACCTTCTTTTTTTCTTTTTAAATAAAGCAGTTACATGGAAATAATTCATGGTTGGTCCTGGACACGGAGGAGTTTTTTGCTTGTAAAAAATAATTATTTTTATTCATCACAGTCTTACGAAGAGAAATGTTAAATTGTAAACAGTTCATTTACACATTTAGAAAAGCTCTACAGTATATACAACAAAATGTATTAGTAGCAGATGTCATTTTTAATAGGTATGCCGTGGGCTTAAAAATAGATGGCGGGGCCACAAATGTCCCCCCGGGCCATAGTTTGGACACCCCTCCTATACAGCATTTTAGCACACAAAGTGAAAGTTGTAGATACGGAACCGAAATTACTTAACAGTGTAAATTTGACAGCTGCAGATAACATGTTTACACACGTGATTTGTTTTACATTATGTGAACGCTATCATCACATTAAAGTGCAATGGTGAGATTTGTACGCATACGACAGTATAAAAGTGAAAGTTGCAGATCTAAATCAGTGTATATAAATGTGAGATTTGTACACAAATGGAAGTACAGTATAAATGGTAAGACTGTAGTCATAGAATAGTATAAAAATAATGCTTAGTAGCCTAATGTAAAGTGAAAATTGGAGAGGATAAAGTGAAAGTTGGAGACCTAGTGTAGTGTAAAAGTTGGATAAATGCACTCAAGTTACGGTAGAAAGTGAAAGTTGGAGACAACAGTTTAAAATGGAAGGTTGTAGACCAGTCGTGCACGCGACAAAAGTGAAAGTTACCGATAAAGTGCAAAAGTGAGCATTGTACGCACGTGACAGTGCGTCAAATTGGAAGGCTTCGGCTCCAGCAAAGCGTCAAAGTAAAACTTTTCGACGTGAATCAGAGCAACGGTGAGTTTTACGCACAGCAGACATTTAACCTATCAGCCTTTACGCACGGAAGGCAGCCAGCCAACCAGCAGAGCCCCCCCCCCCTAAAAGAGAGAAGAAGACGAAAAACTCTCTTACCGAGATATTGTCGTATGTCCAGCAGGACTCTGGGGGGTCCTCCGTTGAGCTGGCAGAAGAGGGACGACAAGCAGAAGACGAAGAGCGCCGCCATGCAGAATCCATACGCTCGGAGGGGCAAGCGCCAAGGAATGGAGGCGAGCGAGCACAACTTGTGGTGGTTGCGGTGGTCCCTGAAGTGGACGAGATGGGGGCTCTGGCTGTTGCTGTGAGGCGGACTGCCGCTGTAATTCTTCATCATCTGCTCCTCACAAGGCGCCGTGCGAAGTCACCCATTGGAGAACCATCGGAAAGTCCTACTTTTGGAGGAGGGGAAGGGAAAAAAAAAAATCCCCCCCCACCCGTCACCGGCTCCTCTCCCGCGCTGCAGTCCGCTCGAGGTGGCTCCTCGCTCGGCTTGCCTCGCTGTGCACGCTCCGGCTCGCCTGTCGCGGCTCTATGCAGGCTGCTTCAAGGGTCCATCCTTCTTCTCCTTCTTCTAGGCCGGCTCCCCCTCTTTTTTTCAAGAGTGTCAGATTACTGGACGTGGAAAGAGAGAGAGAGAGGAGAGGAGGAGGGAGTTCCGTACAGTCAAAAAGTTTCAACTTGCATCATTTGCACTTTTGGCTGGGAAACAGCGCCATCAAGTGGTTCACAAACGAAATACATACAGTTGACCCCCGCATACTCGCGATTCGGTAACAGTGGATTAAAAACATTTTTGTTTTTACAATATTTTGTATTTAGTATTTGTGTACTTCTTATGTAGAAAACATTTTGGTGAATACATGTATTTATCAGCATTTTTGGGGGGTTTGAAAATCTACTCTAGTTGACTCACCATTTATGGTGGGGATAACGAGCAGACACACCTGTTGTAGCAAATATCTGCATATTATTTGACGGCGATTATAATTGCGCAAAAAGAAAAGTTCCAAATTTTTTAATAAGCAAGTCTATACTGCCAATAAATCGCACAAAAAAGGTGCGGTCCTTTAAAAAAATGCAGGGTCCACTAATCCATTTGAAAAAGCAAAACACAATGAATAAAATGAATACTAAAAGCACTAGTGGTAGTGGTACTTGGTATTGCTATTGGCGACTACTAACAGTTAAGAACTTGTACTGGTATTGTTCTGAAAAAATGGTATCCAAATAAAACCATTTTAAAAAGGCTAGTGATGAGAATGTGAAAAGGAAAGCCCGTTACCTAAACATTTTGCTTACCTGGACGTCCATGCTCATAGGTTGCAGATTTTTAAATTGTTCTGAAACAAAAAATTCCTTTTCACAATGTTTATGTACATTAAAATCACTTACATATATTTAAGGAAGCATCTTTTGTATATTTTGGCATTTGAAACCACATCAAAAGGGCTGCGTATGACAAGAAACATTTTATTATCATTATAGTTGTGAATGACAAATAGTTATGGACAAGTTTTTTTTTATTATTATTTCAATACACAAGGCAAATATGCATGGACAATCAAAGTAGATGAAAAGCAGGTAAAACAATCATATGTACACATATGTTACAAACTGTATGCAGCTCCTCACTTGCTAAAGCAATATGCATTATGCAGAAAGGTATTGCTATTCGTATAGTACAGCTAATTACAGTCCATATGGAAAGGAAAAGAAAAGGGAGAAAAATAACTTATTTAAATATCAATTACATATATAGAATGTGCAAGGCCTGCATAGCATTTCATATATGTAATTAAGATGGTGCAAACAAAGTGGGAGTGATTATGGAAAAAAAAAAGGTTTATTACTCATTTACACTTGCCATTCATTAAAGAGGCACCAAAACCTTTCACAAAAACAGCCAATGTCGCAGCTAGATTAAGTCACCCTCTAAAGTGCATTTACAGTGTCAGTATCTTTATTTTTACTTAACACTTGTCTCGCCTCTCCCAGAGCGTCTTCATAAAGAATAAGACAAAAAAAATTGTTGATGTGAAATCACAAGTGTGCCCTCAGTTTATCCCTGATTTATTTTTATTTTTTTGTAGCTTCCCACTTCATGTCATTTGTTGTTATCTGCTAATTTGTTTAATTTATATTGGCAACATATTTGATATACAGTGGAACCTCCAAAATTAAGAATTATCTTCCCGAAATAATTGGACCGCATGCCATATTTTATTTTCTATTCAATTATTTTTATTAATATTGAAACTGCTTACAACAAGCAAACTATTTTTTTTTTCATCAAGGATGACCCGTAATGGAAGCTAAATGAAAAAATCTTGTTAACTTAACTTAAAGTTGACCTCAATTGTTAACCAGTTGTACACAATTCTGTTTTGTTGTACCATTTACCTATTGAGTCTACTTAAATATATTTTTTTTCACATGGCATATGTATATTCTTGAAAAATTACATTTTACCCCAAATTTTGCCCGTATTCTAAATTGCACAATCTCAGGTTTAGTCAATTTAGAGGTTCCACAGTTGATAAAATAGTGCTTCATTCCAAACAAACATCAGCTCCGGCCGTCTCTTTGGATATTGTTACCAAGATCTTAATGATGTGTTTTTAGTTCGTAAAATTAAAACAAATTAAGCTTTGCGTAGTTGAAATAAACTGGTTATATTCACCTGTCCACACTATCCACTCATCTGGCTAAGGCAAAATATATAAAAACGTGCGTGGGTACGTCGGGAATGCTGATTGGTAATGACCCAACGGCAACTTTCAGTACACACATGAACAAAATGAAGCTATAATACAGAAAATACAGTCTCATAAAAGTAAGCCATTTATCACGTCTTGGTTTATTGGTATGCATCGAGTGAATCGGGAATCACTTTGGCGGCGTAAAATACACGACTCACAAAAGTGTTCCCAAAATTGGCCTCTGGGGTGAAATTTCACGAGGAGCTAAAAATGCAGCTGTGTGAAATTTCAACTCAAAGTTTTATGAGTTGTGTACCCGAGAAACAAAAAGCCACTTTTCACAAGCGAAGCACTTGTGAAGCGTCCATTTTACAAAATGGTGGTGTGCTTTCTTCTGCAAAGGCAGTCTTTAGTTGAACCAATAGGAGGCGTATTTATTTATTTTTTAAAAGGCATCCTTTTAGCATCCAGGATCGACTCCAAGTTGCCGTAAACATTAGAGAAAAGAGTGCTGGAAAAACGTCTTGACAAACGGGAAGTACTCGCAAATACTTTTGAAAACACCTGACCACGGCGAAGCGGGTTCACGCGTCCCGGCGCTCGGCGACCAGCTGGGCCTCGCCGATTAAGCGGCGGGCGTGTCCGCGGTCGCGCACGCCCGCCTCCCAAGCGGCGCTCTCCGTCAGCGAGGCCACGCCGCTCAGCGAGTCCACGCCGGCCGCCGCCAGGGCGGACGCGTACATAGGCAAGCCGATGGACACCAGCCAGTCCGAGACGGTGTTGACGGTGCCCGACGCCGCCGGTCTGCGGCACATTTCTGTCAGGCCGCCCGAAGGGATCTGGGGACAAAAAAAATCTCCGTCAGGCTACGCTTTTTGAACATATTTTAAGAACCTGCAAAGTGAATTTGAGAGCAGTAAAACGGATTTGTATGGAATGAGCCGTCCCTCCCGCACTATATAAGAACTGCTTTAGAGCGCCTCGTTGTCAGCCATGACTGTACGCGCATCATGTAGACAAAGGCAGAAGAGCAATGGAGGGAAATGTTTTTCTGTCAGAATTGACAGCCAGCATGTAGCTTTCAGCATGATCTCGCCATTTTAGAGTGCCTTGTTGTTGGCCGAGAGCGTGCGTACGTCATGTAGAGAAAGGCAAAAGAGCAGGGTGAAAAACTGACTTTGCAGCAAAATTTGACTTCACAGCCAGCATGTGACTAGTGGCTTCAAGCTGGTCGAATTACTTTGGAGCGCCTCGTTGTTGGCTATGAGTGTATGCACATCTTGGAGAGAATAACAAAAGGGATAATTTTTTCCTTCTTGTATAAAAAAAAAAAAGCCAAACAAACGCGGCTTGACAGCCACCATGTGGATCGATGCTTCAGGATGGTGTGGCCACTGCTCACTTAAGAGTGCCTCATTGTTGGCGGTGAGCGTGCATACGTCATGTAGAGAAAGGCAAAAGAGCAAAAAAGGAGGGGAAAAAACTGACTTGGCAGCAAAATTTGACTTCACAGACAGCATGTGGGCAGTGGCTTCAAGCTGGTACTTTGGAGTGCCTCGTTGTTGGCCATGAGTGTATTCACATCATGGAGAGAACAAGAAAAGGGATTTTTTTCTTCTTCTTTTTTAAAATAAGGCAAAACAAATGCACTTTATGTCAATAAAGCAAAACAAATGCTTGACAGCCACCATGTGGGAGGCTTCAGGATGGTGTGGCCACTGCCCACTTTAGAGTGCCTCATTGTTGGCCGTGAGCATGCATACGTCATGTAGTGACGGCGGAAGGAAAGGGGGGGGAAATAAAAAAATAATAGCATGTCGACAGGGGCTTCTTGCTGGTGTGGCCGCTTTAGAGTGCCTCGTTGTTGCGTCGTAGAACATGTGAAAGCACAAGATGCTAGACTAAGCAGCATCCAGTCAGAGACATTTCTATTTAATTTTTCCTGATTGTGAAGCCTCATTTTCTTTTTTTTTTTACCATTCAAATTGGCTGAGTTGTTCACAACACTCTTCTGTGCGGTGTGTCAAATTTTCAAAACATTATTTTCACTTAAGGGTCTTAAAATGACTATTTGAGAAGCAACACAATTCTAGCTGTGCGTCCTTACGGCCATTCGGTGTTGTTTGCGCAGCTCTCGGACTCGGAGCTGGTCCATGGTGGAGGCCACTTCCTTGACGGGCTGCTGCAAGTCTTCGGAGTAGCGCTGCATCAGAGGCCGGGGGATGCCGCAGCGGCCGTGCTGGGGGAATAAAGACAGGACAGATTATTACGAAAGAAAACATTTCCTCAGGGCAAGAAACAAAACACTGAGCTGTGTCTTGTGTTATTTATATAAACACATTTGGTATGTAAATGAAACGATTTCCAACAGGTATGCTTGTTTTGGTTGGCTCCTTTTAAAAGCTTCGAGGGGAGAGAAACCCAAAATACAATAAATATTAGTTGCACTCTCTAGAACTAGTAAATGGCCGAAATGACCTTAAAATGGACGCTTCAAATCAAAATGGCAGACTTCCTGTGTTTTTTCAGCTGATAATTTTTTTGGTGGGTCTACTCATAATAGACAAATCTACCAAATTTCTTGTTTTCTCCATCACGCCTGAGGTCTGACGGGTGGTGCAAAGTTTTATAACCCGTATGGCCAAAGTGCAATTCCCCAATAAACTTAACAGTCTGTACCACATTACAGTCAGCCTCTAGTCTTCGCCCTGCAGCTTTTTATTGCCGTGTGCATTCGCACTCAACGCCTGCGGCATGATGTATACCAACAAGCCATTACTTGTCTCTATTTTTGTACATCAAAGCAAAGTTGATGTTGTTGGCCTCCTAACTAAAGGCAGGAAAAAAATACGAGTTAAATACGATTTGTCACCGAGTGGATGACGTGTTTTTGTTGGCACAGATATGATTGTATTTAGAATCCCATACCTCATTTCTTTACCTTATTTGGAGTTTGCATAATTAAATTAGTTCAAAACAAAATCTACAGTGTCTATATATTAGGGGTGTCAAAATTAGTATGTTAACAGATGAACTCAAAGTCACATTTACCCCAGGAAGGTTGCTACAGCTTTCAAAAGGGTCTGCATGGGCACTGCCAGACCCCTTTGAGAGCCAAGAGCCAAGTGTCTTGTCTCTTGGAGTGACTCAAAGTCACTTGCTCTTTAGACACGAGGCATATTTTATTCAGAATATAGCTCATCTTCAACAACATCTTCTGTATTATTTGCAGGAAAACTGCATCATAATGACATTGCACCATACTATCACCAATGTTCAACATGAAACGCTAACGCCACAAAGTGGCAGAAAAAAAACCTCATTGCAAATCTATGACTGAGTATTGTACACACCTCTTAACAACGTACATAGTTTTATGAATGACTATAAAAATTACAAGGACAAAAGGACAGATTAATCCCAGGGGATTAAACGTTCCTAGGACATAGGTTAATCTATCCTGGAAGGGTTTAAACTGTCCTAGGACACTTTGTCCTATGGCAGATCTTGGTTAATCTACCCTAGGGGGGTATTAATCTTTCCTAGGACCCTTTAATCCCCAGGGATTAATCTGTTAAAGCGTCCTAGGACAAATTAATCCCCAGAGGTTAAAGGGTCCTAGGACAGATTATTATATATTATTCTGTTAAAGCGTCCTAGGACAATATGTCCTAGGACAGATTAATGCCCGCCGGGGGTTAAAGGGACAGATTATACCCCTCTAGAACAGATTAATCTGTCATATTAATAAATTTCTCCTATGACATTTTGTCCTAGGACTCTATAATCCCCCGGGTTGAAGCATCGGGGGGTTAATCTGTCTTGTTACACCTTTTATGTTGATTACAGGTTTTGCTCTCTGTCAGATTTAGACTACCTTGTCCGAGTAAGGCTCCTCCGTGAGATCGATGCCCTCAGCCTCCAGCCGTTGCTCTAGCAAGGTGAGCAGGTCAGGACCCATCTTGGAATGCGAAGCCTTCCTCGTCACGGCCACCTTGCCACCCAGGTCAGACAGCCACGGGGGTGCCACCGATGTGCCCGTCTCTTCCCCGGTGGACGAGGAGTTGCGGGGGCTGCTCGGAGTCTTGGCGGGAAGGGGCGGGGCGGGACTGATACCGCACCGTGTCACGGGGCTGCTCGGGTGGGAACGTGTGAGTGAGTGCGTCGGTGAAGGGGTGGGAGACGGCGAAGAGGGCCCGGAGAGTGGGGAGTGGCAGACCCCGTTGGCGAGTCTTTCTCTGGACTTCTTGGCAGGAACGGGAGGTGGTACCGGCGGCTTTTTGGCATGAGTCCGTATGACCCTCTCACCACTTGCGTTGGATTCCGGGGGACTTGGGGCTTGGGTTGTGGGACAAGGGGGTCTCAGAGGTAGCTGCGAGGGTACAGGTGGTCTGTCAAATCTGGGTTTCGGACTCACTGGTGGACTTTTAATACAAATTGAAGAACTCTCCTTAATAGGTCTATTTCTGTCCAGACTGGGCTCTTCTTTTGTTAGTTTAACCTCCTCATTTTCATCCTTTCTCTGCTCCCAGTGCAGGTCTCCCAGGGAATGGGAGCGTTTCCAGGACCCAGTGGGTTGGAAGGGCTCATCCAGGTCCTCGCAGCTTCGACTGGCCGGGATGGGCGAACGTCTATGGGTTTTGCGGCGCCCCAGCACGTTGAATCCCTTCAAGGAGGGCTTGCTGAATAAGTTTTTGGGGAACTTGGAGCGCTGGTTCTTAGTATTCTGCTGCAAGGCCTCGCTGGAGATGGTCATGGGAAGAGTAGGATAGTCCGGAGATTGTCCTGCGGAAGAGCGACCTGAGCAGGAGGACTTCTTGCTCTTGCCTGCAAAATAAAAATAGTTTCACTTATTTTGGATTTTTTTTTTATACCCCCCGGCGAACAGGTTTGGGGAGTAACGGAATACATGTACCGCTGTTACGCAATCAGATTACAAAAAAAAAAGCAACTATTCCGTTACAGTTACAGGAAAAAACATGTAATCAGATTACAGGTACCCTTATTAAAAAATTTAAGAGTACCCCTCCCAACCCTGCCCGTGAATAGCTACAATTCGCCTTAAAATGGTGCCAAAGTACTACTTTTCTATGAGACAGGGCTTTGGGAATGTTTATTAGAAGCTCCTCCCTTCACATCAACATCATTGGCGCTAAGATTCCACAAGACGGTGTCAGAACACTCATTTTGCATTAGGACAAAATCGGGTGGGTGAACACTACTACTGTCATAATTCCCAACTACATTAATATGAAGTTACAGTCGATTAGCTGAGTTTTGTTCTTTCCTTTTCACAAATGTGATGTAATGGCATCAAGCATGGTAGAATGAAAAGCAGAAGCAACTTACCGTCTTGTCCTCTGGCTTACAAAGCATGATGGTGAAAACGGGTGAGAACAGCCAGAGTTAAGTTTTAATGGGATGGACAGAGAAATTCTATAGATGGAATACGATGAAATGTCACCGCAGCACCGCAAAATGTAGAAATATTATGTTATTTAGATATAATTCAAATTACAAAATTAACAGTAATGTAATGTTAAATGATCAGGCTTGAAAAGAGATGAAAGCATCTCAATGTGTACAGTTTGATATTGCTTGGAACGTCGTTAATATCAAGTACCACACAAAAAACCTACTTATGATTATGTTACAAATAAAAGAATACATTTGTTATTGTACAGGTTGAAAAAAATATATAATTTATAAAAACAAGATGTAAAAAGAGATTTAAGGTGTTAATGTTATGAGTATAGGAATAAAGAAATTTAAAAAAAATAGTCATGAAAGGCATAATTATTTGAGACAATAGTTGCAATATTACAGGAGGGAAAAAGTTATAATAGTTTTTAATAGAATAGTTTGGTGAGGTCAGTCGTAATTTATTAACAAGACTACAAATGAAATGTCACAGGGATGAAGATTCAATTTGATGAGAAAGCTGTCAAAAAGAAAGTAGTAATACTATGAGCATAAAAGTAAATTGTTGAAGATCTTAACATGTTACAAGTTGAATTTTTTTATTATTTTTTTTTATTTATTTACAATTTTCTATTATTATTTTTTACTGTAATGTCATACTGTAATGTCACAATTTAAGTATCTTAAGATTATGACTTCCCGGCTTAACATTTCATTTTTTGAGTATCTTATTCTCATTCAATCAAAATAGGCTGCTTGATGACAAGTGGTAGACCAACACTCCGCAGGCACAAGATATATATAACATGAATTTGTTAATCTGATTAGAGCATTCAGGGATCAACAGTATTAATGTTGTACAAAAGTACATATACAGTATAATGGATAATTTTACAAATATAATTCTTTACATATATTACTGTGTATCCCTGAATTTGAAAAAGAACATGCAGAAAACGCAGAATGTTTTCTAAATAAGCAGGAAGTTTGTGAATAGTTTAAAGGCGAGAAAAGTAAAACAAGAGACAAAATATAAAAAAGCAAGCAGCACTGTCTTTATTTTTTTTGGGTGGGGTGGGACTTTTTTTTTTTGGTTTCTTTTTAATTCCACAACTTAAATCTCTATTGTGGCACACAATGACTGCGGCCAATTCCAACCACCCCCACCACACACACACACACACACCAAGTTAAGGCCAGTGTTTATACTGGAAACCAGCAATCAGAAAGAAAAGTGGTTTTTGACAGAACAGTGATTTATGGGTTATGGATGTTAAAAATATGTGGGAGAAAGAAGACATACAGGGAGCTTGAGCACGCTCAAAAATTAAGATCACAAGAACCATAAAAAGATTAATAAAGCACAATTCTCTCAGTTAAAAATATGCAGATTTCCGTCATGTATAGGCACATCATGCAAGATGGTTGTTGTGCAATACAGTCTCTATGAAACAGCCAATCAGCACTGCAGACATGTCTTAATAATGTCACTGTAATCTGCTGCATTTAGCAGAAATATTCATAATCATCCCCTTCGTACACTGTCAATGTGGAATCCACAGGCGGGGTTTGAGCTTGGAATCCTTTGATTGGCAGTGAGTTTGTTCTCATGAGAACTCTCGTGCGCATTGGGGAGGCTCTCTCCCTTTGGCCATAGGCTCCCAGCACTGTGGGGTAGACCAGGCTTAGTGGTCTGGGGCCCGGTTCCTTCCCGGTTACATGCAGACTTCGGTACTGAGGGCACACAAGGCCTACAAGGACGGAAAGAGTGATGAAGAGAGGGAAAGGAGAAGGAAAGGTATATCATGAGGCGGTTTCTCTAGAGCAGGGGGTTCCCAAACTGTGGCTCGGGGAACAAAATGGGCTCCGTGAGAATTTTTATTGGGTCGCCCATTGACTGAGTAAAATGTTACTGACTCATGTTTAACATGTATTTCATGTTCTTGTATCGTATACATAATGTTATGAAGTATTTTTGTAGGTTAGGAATTATATATATATATATATATATATATATATATATATATATATATATATATATATATATAGGTGCAAAGATTAATCAATTAATTGACAACTGATTTTTTTTAAATAATTGATTAATTTTCTAGAGAGCTTGTTTGTTTTAAAACTATAAATCCTGTGAAAGCATACTTATTTTTCTGTTGAATCAAAACAAGACATTTGCAAAATTCTGCTTTTACTTTTGAAAACAATGATCAACCCTTTTGCCTACTTTTTGACATCTTATGAACCAAACCAGTAACTAGCCTATAGCTTATTTTGTTTGTACATTTTCTGTATTGTCAATGTGAAATAATGTTCTGTTTTTTAAATATTGGTAAAGAAAACCAACAACAACAAAAATCAAATTGATTAATTTACATATGAAAATAATGTTAATAAATTATATCATTAAAAATAAGTAGATTTTTGTACAGCTGCAAGAACAAAGACCTAATATGAGACAAAGTTGTATTATTAGCGGAATAATTTGATAAAAATGAAAAATTTGTCGCAAACTTCTGAGAATAGTTTTTCTACTGTGACTTTTTTTTCCCAGGGGTGTCCACAAGTTATGTGTCAAGTACAACTTCCTGAGGAAAAAGTTTGAAGAAAAAAATAATAACATTAACAGTAACAGTGTGACACCATTTAAAATGTTCATTTCATGAGGAAAAGCAGACATATTTCTAAAAATTTCACCAAAAATAATTTACAAGGTCTATCGTTTGGAGAGTAAAAGAAAATCAAAACTTTTCAAGAGAAAGGACTAATTCACACAAATAGTTATATGATGAGGAATAAAGTTAAAATATTCCCCATATGAACAAAGATCATTTTTCAAAACAAAAGTCAGAACTTAAGGCATATGATCCATCCATCCATCAATTTTCTATACCGCTTATCCTCACTCACCCAGCTGAATTTAGGAGCAAGGATGGGTGTACCTTGGACCGGTCGACAGCCAATCACAAGGCAGATATAGCCAAACAACCATTCACACACACATTCACACCTATGGACAATTTGGAGTCCTTAATTAAACTAAACATGCTTTTGGAATGTGTGAGCAAACTGGAGTACCCGCAGAAAACCACGCAAGCACCAGGTGGACATGCAAACTCCACACAGGAAGGCCGAATTTGAACGTCAACCTCAGTGAAGTGAACGTGCTAACCACCTTTCCACCATGCAACCGAAAGTAAATAAAAAAGAAAGTAAATATTTTTTTGTATTTTGTATCCATGTCCAGTATATACTGATGTAATGACAATAACATACTTTTATAAATGTATCAATGTTGTTGAGCTGAAACAGTTTGAGAAAGCCGGCTCTGGAGGGACAAAGGTGGGAGACAGCAGGATAGAATGACAGCCTACAATAAGCAAGAAAAGCTGGTTGATTATCAGACACCATTCCAGAGGATTCTGACGAGTGGAGTTAGAATGCTGAAGCGTGAGGAGATGGAGTGCATACGTTTCCCCCATTAGACTAAATCCCAGTCAAGCCATTATTACCGTTCTCCAAGTTCTCGTTGCTCTCGTAGCAACCAGAGTCCCGCGGGGAGTCTCCGATTAGACCTCGGCCCTCGGATAGCAGCTTCTCCTGGGAGCTCGACAGACCGCCGCGCTCCGGATCGCTGCTGCCTGGACACAGAGAAAAAAATATGCAATTTAACATTTATATATGTGTTTTTACATTTATATATGTTTTTTTTCTTTCCTTTCCAGTAAATCGACAGTTACACCATCTGGCGGTTGAGAGGGACGAAATAGAAACACTCAGAGGTGTGGACTCGAGTCATGTGACTTGGGCTCGAGTCATGAATTTTCAGACTTTAGACTCGACTTGACCAACAATGACTTGTGATTTCACTTGGACTTGAGCCCTTTGACTTGAAAAGACTTGCTTCTTCCACCAAAACAAAAACATTAAAATGTATGTTAACGAGTAAGTTCCTCTCGGTGTGTGTGATTTTAGGAACACAAGTTCAAGTGCATTGCAAGTGCAATATAACGTAAGGCAGGATACCTTGTTATTTTATACATGGACCATGTATAAAATAATTATGTATCTTGTCTTATATTGCACTTAAAATTGTGTTCCTAAATCCTAACGGCCATATTAGACATTTTGTTTTTATATGTGTATTTATTTATTTTTTTAATGGGCAAAAACATTTTAGAATATAAATTAAGACAAAGTTCTATTTATCGGATTTCATTTTGTTTTTTGAAAAACAATCCGATCCGTGACTTTTGTGAGCCGTTGCACCACTAGTTGTTTGGGTACAAAAACTATGAGGTGGTCAACAAAAAATGAATTGCAGTATGTCCAAGATTAGATCACTGACGGAGAGGCAACAACTTCGTTCAACATCTGAAGTTGCACAAAGAACGGTAAGAAAGCTAATGCCAGTTGTTTATCGGTTAATTATTGTTGCTAGCTGCATAGTTAATGAAACTGTAAACTCACTAGTAACCCATTGTTAACACGGCAATCTGTTGCACCACTCTGGGTTCCCTCCCTGAGTCTCCTACTTTGATGGTCAGCCGAAATAATATAATCTACAATTTTGTTAAAATGACTCGAAAGGACTTGAAACTCAAAGCGTAGGACTTGTGAACCACTTGAGACTTGCCAGTCTTGACTTAAGACTTACTTGTGACTTGCAAAAACAATGACTTGCTCCCACCTCTGGAAACACTACTAGCTCAGTGGTAGAGTGTCTACCCTCAGACTGGAAGGTTGTGGGCTCAATCCCGGGCTGGGTCATACCAAAGGCAATAAAAGTGGGACCTGTTACCTCCCTGTTTGACACTCTGGCCAAATGTAAATCTATATTTATATAATTTAAGAAAATAGTTCTATATATTACAGCTTGAAAAATGTCAATATTACATTTTTTTTATTAGTCTAAAAATACTATTTTCAAGACTGCTGTGGTTGATATGGGCCTAGTATTATTTTCTTATTTTTCAAAATCTTACAGAGGAATGCAAGTAATTTTTTCTTGTCTTGTTGGCAGATAATTTTGCTTATTTTAAGTAATAATTTTCTTATTTTACTATTGATTTTTTCTTGAATTTTCTACCGTCCTTTTTTCCAGTGGTCGCTAACCAAAACAGCAGCACCAACCGAAGCACTTCTCTCTGATGTAACACAGCACCATATGAGAGCTAATCTTACATTATGTTATTAGCATAACTGATGTGTAGTGACGGCACAAAAGCAGATCATAAATGTAAGACAAATAACATAATTAAGTCCTTCTTACTGTCGTATTCCTGCAGCAGCTCCACGGCTGTGAGCAACACTGCTCGGTGCTGGGGGTCTTTGATGTTAAGCTCGTCCAGGTCCTCCTCTTCTAGCAGCTTGAATGTGTCCAGGTCCTCGTAGCCGTTGAACAAGAACGTTGGCATGTGCTCCTGTGTGGAAATGTAGTATGTGTAATATGAATTAAACAGCAAAAAAAGAGAAGTTTTTATCCATCTGACGGGCGGCCATTTTGCCACATGTTGACTGAAAATGGCATCACAGTGCCGATGGGCTCAGCTTGCCAACGTCACATGACCAAACCCAGAAAAAAGGTGAGCCATGATTGGTCGTTACCTGAGCCCGTAGGCACGGAAATATCATTTCTAGTTGATAGCAAGTAACAGAAGAAGGCAAAATGGCCGCCCAATGAGAAAAGGGTGGATTTTTCTGCTTAATTTGTATTTTACAAATGCAATTATTAATCATATAACGTGTTTAGACTAATGGGGGCGTCTAGAACATATTCTTGTAAAGAAATATTTTGAATTCACGTACTTTTTAGAAATGTCAATGTAAAAAAAATAAATAAATAAATAAATGAAAACATTTTTACAAGCTTTCTCTGTGCTCTTTAATGCTTTTCACCCTATGTTAACGGTAAAAATAATCTTAACTCAAAAGTATAATTTGTTCCATGAATGAGTTTATAACAATTTACTTTTTAATTTCCCCCATTGAAATGCCATTAATTTTTTGTAGACCCCTCCCCATTTACATTAGGTGTTTTTAATTATTTTACGAAAACTATCACTGGATTGTATTGCAATTAAATATAAAAGACAGTTAAGAAATACAATAGTTTTACAGTGTTTTAATGTACTTACTTTGCATACATGTGCTTCCTGATCCTTTTCATCTTATGACATTAGTGCAAATAACAGAGTACGTTTCTTTTCCCACAACAGAAACATATGAAAACTTTTCAGATGTCTTCAAATAAAGTGAAAAGCTCACATATCTGGACATTTTAGTGTGACTACGATCCAGCGGTGTAGCCACGATTTAAACAGCCTGTAAAATACGTTACCACGAGGCTTGTTTAAAGGCTCGGCTCACCTTTTACCGCACCGTTTCGGTTTGGAAGATGGAAGTTAAATGTGGTTGTGACCGAGTGGGTGTGAATGTTTACGTGAAAAACTATCTTGTAGCCTGTAATTTTCTGCACTAAATTTAGCTCTGCTTGTCTGTAATTTCTTTCATTTTATCTGAAACAATGTTTTCTTTTAAGATTTGTTGTTTGAGGATGGGGCGACGATGCCATGTCAAATATTTGGGCACACTCTTTGGCAGGGTTTGGCAGGTGGTGTTTTCCCACCTTGAGGTTGATGCGTTCCAAGAGCTCCTCCACGGATGTTGGCTTGGGTGGTCGGCCCTTCCTCCGCCGCCGCACCGGCCGCTTAGGCTTCTCTTCTTCCTCACACAACACGTCCACGTAGATGAACTTGAAGGTGCCCACCTTGTTGTTGAGCAGGCCCATCCAAGTGCCCATGGGCGGCTTGCTGATGATGTCGATCACGTCTCCACGCTATACGATGAGAATTGATAAGTTTAATTGTTTGTAAATGTACTGTTATAGGAGAAGTTACAGACATTTGTTACAGCAAATGCTGCCATTATTACCAGTATTTTACATGGACTATAAAATGTAAGCCAATGTAGTGATGCATCGGAACCAAATCAAATCGAATCCTAGTGTAGGCCTTTGAATCGGAATTGGCTCGAATTGTGGGCCTCTGAATCGTGAGGTATCCATAGATTCCCACCCCTAGCAGAAACCATGCATAACTATACAAGTCATCAATAAGCACAACACATCCCACAAGATAGTCTCCTATTTCTTGTTTATGATATATAATGTGATATATTTATGCAAAAAGTGGCCTTTCTCCGCTGAAGCTTCCATTAAACAGGTAGGCTCCAAATCTTTTTTTTTTAAACAAAACAATGTCACTGGTATAGTACAATTTATGTAAGTAAACGTGTAGTTGCAAACAAAATTACTATTTTAAAGTAATGCAGATTCCCAGAACATAAATACGGATGTGTGTGTGTAAAGATACCATAACACGCCACATAACACAATGAGTACATTTAATTACAGACACACTATGAGTAAGGTACATTGTCAGTTTGTTCAACAAGACAATCTGATTCCATTACAGACATCTCACAAATCAAACTTTTAACTTTAGCTGTCTGCAGAAAGGCATTGAACCTGTGAGGGGGTTGTCACCTTCAATTTGAGAGAGTCCGAGTCGTAGGGGCTTGGTGTGAAGTCCGTGTGCACTCGTGCGCGACCGCAGAACGGTCCTCGGTACGGCGGCTCCTCGTCGTCGCCGTCCTCCGATTTGACGCTTTCTCTGTTGCTGGTCGAGGAGTCGGTGGTGCTCACCGTCTGACCACCTGGACACAAACACGGAAATCAATTTAGCTAAAATGAATGAGCGTTTACTATGATCAAACTGTGATGTCAATTTGATCCACAAAAAGTTCAAACTGTGATGTAAATTCGATGCAAAAAAAAGTTTTTTCTTTTGTCAAGATGAAAATGTTTTTATGTACTTGTGAGAAATCCTTGGAAAAACTGAGTTAGAGTGCCTCACTGTTTTTAAAGGTGGCTCCTCAACATCTTCCTGTTCCATTTATAACCATAACCGTATGTCTGCCAGTGTGCCTGCACATTCCGAACCCAGTTAAACCCAAGGTTGGAAAATTGCGGTGTTTGATCATACAAATGTGACAGGAAGGACAGGTTGAAGTAATCCCGAGTTGTAAGTGGAAAAATGACATGAGAGGTCAGGCTGTTCTCCAAAAGTTCCATCCAAGAGGAAAAAACAAAAGCTGCTCTCTAGTTGCTTGCTTGAGGCACACACCATTATTGCTACTGCATGGTAATATCGAATTGAATGTGGAAGGTAAAATCAAAGAGTTAGCTTGAGAATAAACAACTTACTCATTGAGCTTTGTCCGCTCAGCGAACTTCGGAGACTTTCCACTGAGCCTCCTGCCTTCAGTTTGGGCTTCTCCAGGGAGTCGCTGTCAGGCTGAGAGGACTGTGGAGAACCAGGTGTTCCATCTGGACTTGACTGAAAGGTGGAAAATACAAAACTAAATGCACAAAAAAATAAAAGGTGACTTGATTTGACAGGCCGTGTAGTAACAATAAAAAAAAAAAAACACATTGCCATGTACACTCATATTTGCAATACTTAAATATTGTAATGGCAATGCATTGCTCTGCCTGCTACAATAACAGACATACTGTTATAGTGACTATTTACATTAATGGCATTTTTTTATTTAAGGTATTACATGAAATCACAATACCTCATAAAGTGTCTACATGTCCATTGATTTTTAAATCCTTAATTAGTACCGATTAAGTCATTTAATGGCATAGAACAGCTGACACTTAAGAAAAAGATAAATGTTAAAAAATACTTTGATTACATAATTTCATTGGCACGTATAAAATTATATTTACCGTGATATTCTTATTTTTGTAATTACACAATGACATCATTGCAACACAGGATAAACAGACAATGCAAAAGTGTGTTTCAGTGATGCACTAGGGGGCACTGTGGTCTACAAAAAAAACATGCCATTCTGATCACATTTATTTATGTGTTTTTTTTGTTTTTAGTTTTTGTTTTTTTTCTACAAGCAACGGCTGCATGACGCATGCCTGGAAATGTGGGTCATGGTGTTGCGATGAGACCACCATGATGGACAGATGCTTTGGCCACAGCGCAGAGCTTGGACAGTGTAAGCCACTGGTGAAGTGGACGGCAATGGCTAGTAAACTTCAGCCAGAGTACGCAAGAGTGTACACACACACACACACACAGTGGACCTTGAGAGCAAGCCCAAGGGAGACTTGCATCACTCAAATGGGCTCTGCAAAAAGCACACACCCAATACAACCGGATCCCGCAGTGACAATTCCAGTGTTTCCAAGCTGTGTTTATTCTGTAACTAACAAAAATACTCCCACCCACCCACACGCTCTGCGGGCTAATGATGTGGCTAACACAGTACAACATCCTGTAAATGTGAAAAGAAAAGAAAGGGGAGACCATTTCTTTGTAACTTCTGTGTTTTGGACATTAAAAGAAAATGTGGACAACTTTGGATTCAACCTTTTAAAATCAGGTGTGAAGGAGGAAAAATAATTGACAAAAAAATTGCGATAAAGTTGACTGATTTACTGTATATTCTCAAGATTCTTATCAAATTTGGTACATTCATTCTTTGATACATTTAATTGTAATAAAAAAAACAATGCACTTGTACTACTATTTTAAAGTGGAAGTCAACCTTAAAACATTTGACAATAATATGTTAAATGTGACCTCACTAGTCTAAACATGACATTCCGATTAATATTACATTTTTGCAATGTGAGTTATGAAGCAAAATCCAGCCTTTTTTATCCATCTCGGGGGGCGGCCATTTTGCCATTTACTGTCCACTGAAGATTAGAATGTTGCTCAGGGCTCAGGCAACAACCAATCAGAGCTCACTTATTTTCTGAAGTTGCGCGGTGATTGGTTGTTACCTGAGACCTGAGCAACGTTGATGGCATCTTCAGTTGACAGCAAGTGGCAAAATGGCTGCCACCTGAGATGGATACAAATGGCTGGATTTTGCTGCTAAACTCATATTCCACTAACACAGTATTAACCAGAATACCGTATTTAGACTAGTGGGTTTGCATAGAACATATTATTGTTATAAAAAATAAAAAAAAGGGTTGACTTCCCATTTAAACTTCATTTACTTCTTCAAACTTCAAATGACTTGGATGAATCTATCCATTTCATAATGGTATAATGTGTACAGGACCGCAGTTCAATAAATGTCTAACCTGTTCGGACACAGAGCTGCTGTATTTCTTGGACATGCGCTTCCTCATGGTCTCCTTGACCGACTTGACCTTCTTGCCCAGTGAGATCCGTGAAGTCGTGGGGGACTTGACCACTTCTCTGTATATGGCCTCCTGCTCTTTATTCTGTTGAATCAGGAATACAAAAAGGTATGAATGAAAAGTCAGTTTGGTGTTTCCATACTGTTCTTGTCATTGTATACTTACATAAGCGTCTGAGCCTGTGTTGAGCACATGGAGGGATCGGTTCGACAGGTCAAAGCCACCAAAGCTGCACGTTCTCTGCGAAGGGGGCAGAGCCAAAACATACAGACCCACTTTAACACCAGGTTGCTCATTCGCACCGGACAATGGGATTTAAGGCACTGTGATTCATGCATGACACTGATGGTTGGGGGACATGATGTCACACGAGATTGAGGGTGGGATGGAACACTTCATGTGCTTTTTCTCTCAAAATTTCAATGAGCTGCTTTATGGAGCCCAAAAAGCGTAAAAATTGGTTCCAGCATGTGGCTCAAAATGGAGTCTCTTGATGTGGCCACATAAAACGCTTCAAGGACTGAACGCACCCTCAGCCCTCGGCTGGTGGAGCTTGGACTGTGAGACATGCAGGAGAAAGGGGCTTAGGTATGCGAACACACATACACAGAACCAACTATGTGTTCGAAACATCCAGAGTTGTTTCTGATGAGGGAAGTCTCACTCTCGATTTTAATGGGAATCTATGAAATGAAAGAACTACAGGGAGATCCACTCTTATCGGCCATCTGTTTTTTTTATGGATACTCCCCAAAGCTATGAGGACAAACATGCACATCAAAGTTCAACTTCTAAAATTACCCCCACTTCATCTCAACACAAACCCCAGCATGAAGATCCCTCAAAAGCGATATGGGCTTCTTGCGTATTTAGCATCCACAGCTGCGGGCCACATTGCAGATTTCCCAGCGAAGGGTTTTTGCAGAACAAAACACGTTTGAAGCGGCGTCCAAGAATAATGTGATGGCGATGTTCGGTGGAATGGACATGCACCCAAGATAAAAAAAATAAAAATAAAAACATTTTGGAGATAATTACAAAGAAAGAAGCAACCCATCCAGAAAAATTAAATGGAGGCACGGGCCCCTTTCAAAAAAAAGAAAAAGAGAACACAAAAAGCAACAACAGAAATAAGTGGAGTCCAAAAAGTTGTTTGGATGAGAACGACCTCACTGGTACACGACAGGATTCAGGTAGCATCAAAGCTGCAGGATAGCCCCCCTCACTTTTAACACATCTATTGGATATAACCTGCACTGTGCTAACGGTTAAAACCACAGTTATTCAAATTATGAAATAAACAAATAAACAAAGTGCAGCTACAGTAAATATCTCATACCAGTATGCCAGAATAAGATATGTACACAGAAAACCTGTTAAAAAACTAACGTGATCCTTTCATATTGCGTTATGAAGCTTTGAAGCAGAAGGACAACCTACATACAAAATGATCTGGCTCAAGTCTGTGAAAGATACAGTGGAATCTCTTGAGTCAAACTACTGGAAAATGCCAATCAATTTGAAAAAAATTGACTTTAGAGTTTTGAAACATCAAAATAAGTTATCTTATGGTTTTATGTTTTCTTGAACACTAACGATCAGATATTTGGGCTCAAATCAGAGTGAAAATATCGGATAAACAATAATCCATTATCAAAATGGTTTTCAATTAATACAATGATTGACTCATTTTGACACCTCTAGTAAATATGTTACTGTAATTGCTATTTCACATGGCTCTGGCCTGTCTAAAGAAGTGCCTCTTGTTATTTCAACATAGTTCTTTGGCATCAAAAGACCACAAATACAATAAACAGGGGCCAGTGTTGTTGTTTTTTTTTACCAAATAATGGTGGATAGGTTCACCCCCTCAAAAAAATCATGAATATGCAAGAGAATAAATACTATAGCCTACTCTTTTTGTCATGAGGAGAAAGTTTCAAATCGGAACAATTGAACGATGTTTTATAACAAAATGTTAACATTAGAGGTTCCACTGTTTCTACAACAATCCACTAGCTTCAAAAACAACACTAATGATATTTTAACTCATTCACTCCCAGCCATTTTCAATGAAGCAACCCCCTTCGCTCCTAGCTGTTTTACTGGATTTTGACTGATTTTGCAAGGCCCACAGAATATTGTGTTCGATTGCTATGAAAAACGTGAAACCTACCAAAAGAAAGATTAGAGTCTCTTCTGGAAAAAAAAAAAAATAATAAAAAAAATAAATAAATATATATATGTTTCCGTTTTGCGGCAATTAGCATTAGAATATAGCTAAGTTTCATCATTTTTCACAAATCTGTTGAAAACAGCTTCTTCTTCAACGGCCCTGGTTGATCTCGTATACTCTCCTGCCGCATGCTGGCCATTTTTTTGTAATAGCTACCATTGCTTTAAGTGACCTCTTCATTTCAGAAGCTGTATCAAACCCTTCTGTATGCTCTAGCATAAAAAAAATAAAAAATAATACATTTTTGGGACCATGGCAAATATTTAAAATAGAATGTTTTTATACGTTTTTGGGAGCAAATGAGTTAATATTTCAGACTTTGTCTTATTCCTGTTCCTGCTAGTTTTTCCCAAAAGCTATTCTGCAGCTTTGACGTACGCCGGGTCCTGATCACACGAGGCGGCCGACTTGAACCTCACGGTCTAAACTCACAGACTTCTGCTGGATGTGTAAGAGCACGCGCTTGGTGCAGCGGTCCACGCTGGCCGCCCACTTCCTGTCCGCCTCGCGGTCCTCGTCCAACAGACAGCGCCGCTCAGCTCGGCTGAGGGTGACCGGGCGGACCAGCTGGGCCCAGTTGAGGTGACCGTACAGGCTCCGCTCTACCACGTAGGTGATGTTCAGCTCACTGACTGCGCTGCGACCCCGCAGCCGGCGAGAGGGGAACACCCAGCCCCCTCCCACGCCGAAACCTTTCGATTTGGCTATGTCGCTGCGGGCGGGGGAGGACGGGGTGACACACAAAGGGGAGGCCGTGGTCTTGGTGTTGCGCGAACGCTGGTACAGAAGGTGTTTAGTGGAGTATGAATAGTTGGGGTCAGGCTTTCTGAGCGTCCAGCCGCCACCGTGGTGTCGGGTGGCAGTGTGAAATTTGTGGCTGCCTTGAGAGAGGTCATCGTCCAGGGGTTTGAGGTGGCGGGATTGGGCTTTGGGGCGGGGTTTGGTTAGGCCGTAAAAGGCGTACAGGGCCTCGTTGTTACTTACCCCGTGGGAGATGGAGCTCAGGGCCTTCCGCATCTCGCCGTCGGTCGTGGAGCGCGGCAACTTCCCTTCGTCGTCCAATCCGCAGCCATCCAGCTCCGAGAAGGATGAGCCGCTACCTCCGACGCCGGAGACCGAGCCGACCGGGGTTCTCCTGGGTGGTCGGATGAGGCCGTGGGTACTGGAAGACTTGTTGAAGGTCTTCACCAGACGGTGGCCGGACCAGGTGTCCAAGCTACTGGAGGAAGGGGAGGTGGTCAGGCTGTCGGTGTCTCCGTCCACAGAGAGCTGATCCTGGCTGAGGGACGTCTCCTGGGGCAACGAGTGCTTCTTCAGAACCCCCGTGTACAACGCTGTGTTGTCGTCACAGGTGGGCACTGACTCTATGTTTAGGAAATCTAAAAGAAAAAGAGAAGAGTGGCAGATTTACTGTATATATCTTTGTTTTTCTGAGCCTCAGAATGTCTGTAAGGCTGCTGACAACTCCCAAATGCTTTCTTCTTAATAGTTTTACAAACCATCGGATCCATGCTTCTTGCACTCCTCCACCTTAATGAGCTTTTTCCTGACCCGCCGGGTGGAATTAACCAGCTTGTGCAGTCGCTTGAACTTCACAGAATCCTCTGATTGCTCGTCGTCGGACTGTTCGCGAGATTGCTGCAGTAAAGGGAGAGAGAGGGGAAGCGGGTTGATGTTCTACTGGACGGCAGTATTCTTAAGTAGGCCTGATGAATGTAGCATGAAAGAATGCAGAAATGGAAGGGGATAAAAATCACAGATGCACAAGAATTTGGCAAAAAAACAGCTAAGTGAGACAAATCCATTTTGTGATCCTTGCATGCCTTCAATGGGAGCATTGTTGAAGATGGAGTCAAAGTTAGTGTGGTGAGAAATGCAGGCCAGACACTGCGGAGACTACAATTAATTCACCACAAAATGGACTGTAACACAATGAAGGGACCAGACATGAATCAGTGAAACGATCAGCGGGGCTGCGTCGCCTTCCGAGGACGTTTACTCTCAGGGGGGGGATGTGATGGGGTGCAAGGACACTCCATTATGGGTGACAACACCAAGTGTTTTCTCTCTCCATTTATGGTCGTTGCATTTAAATGCTTGGTGAAGCAGTAGTGGAGTGGAAAAGAGATGCTCCCAAAAGGTTCATCACTCATGTAAGCACACTGTGAAGCCAGTCTCTCAGAGAGTTGAGACACAATAAATTACAATCCTAAAATTCACTTAAAAAAAAAATAAAATTACAGAGATACCACAAGTTACAAGCTAACAGACTTGCTAATTGCTAAAATTGGACGATTTTTGAATATTTTGATCTTTTATTAATTTGGACAAATACTTAAGGACAAAGTATTGCAAAAGAGAGATATAAACATACCTTTATTGTTGTAAGCATTAAGCGAAGAAAAAAGTTATTTTGTTCATGAACTATTTTTTAATTAATCGGCCGATTAATTTGTTATCGGAATTTTACTCTGGGAAATCGGCATCAGTCTAAAAAATGTATATCTGTTGGGCCTAGGACTGTGCAATTAATCGAAATTCAATTACAATTATCATTAACAAAAACGGAAACAAAAATAAAAGATTGGTAATACTAATTTTGAGTTGTTTAAATGTATATATTTACACCTTTATTATTTTAAAATGACATATTTAATAAATCTTGTTTGGTCCAAAAGGAACTTGCATAATTATAGTGTTTCAAAGAAATTTGTCTTAATATATTTTTTTACATGTTTAAACATTTTCTTGTTTTGTACCATAAAAACAAATGATTGTCCTAATCGTGATTGCCATTATTACCAAATTAATCATGATTATTTTTTTCTTCATAATAGAGCAGCACCTACCATATATGCTGAGGAACACTATATTCCTTTTTCTTTTTTAAACATAGTACACATTTCCTTCCTATTTATTTGCTGTTCTGATTTTTTCTTAGTTTTATGTGGTCTCACTGGTCTGCATTCGTTGCTCCCACTGCTGATTGCTATTATACAATCTAATAAGGTTTCATTGCTTCAGTGAGTAACAGAACATTATAGCAACATATCAAAATTATATGAAATTATATGTGTTCCATTAAATTGTTGTTGATTTATCGTGCCCATACCGTGCTCTTTGAGAGGGCAAAGATGATGACCTAGAAGGGGGAGCACCGTCACGGGCACGAAGTACCATCGGCTTCACTTGTTTCCAATGGTTTCCATGGCAACGTCGCATTACGGTTCACCGAGGTTGACTACGCGTCTTACAAAGAAGAACACATGCACGCTCATGCGCACAAAATGATAGACAGAGCCAGCCTGTCCGAGTCCGCCTCGTCGTGCTGCTGGAGGCTGACGAGCCATGAAGAAATAGCTTAATTGCTTCTTTTTTTTTTTCTTCTCTCCCTCAGTTTTGACCACAAGCCTGGCTCGGTGGCAGCTGACATACAGCGAGGATGATGTAAACAACTGTGGCTTGGAAGGCACTCGCAGGCACGCACACGTGATGTTTCGTAAATACTCGATGGCAACGCATCACCTAAGCAACATTCCAAGTTTCCAACGCCTCCGAGCGCTGTCTAGTTAAACCTTATTAATCTCCGACAAGTTGGAAAACACATTCATCAGCAGTCCTTTCCTAAACTCCCCTTACTCCAACACACCATTTAACCTTTCACAAACCACACAAAACCAAACGTCCACTGTCTCTATTTGCAAACCACACAATTCTTGCTGAGGGCTTCAACTTTTGCATTTCCCTCAGAGCCGTAACATAAGATTTGGCATTTATCTACCTTTGCCGTTTACACAGAACCCAGCCAAAGCGGGATATTGCCTTTCTCAGTGTCTAACAGACAATTGTTTTATCTAAGTCATTAAAACTAGGTATAGACTGATTATCGGTGCCAATATTTGGCATTTTGACAAATATCGGCATCGGTCTTTTTACGAATCTGAAGTCTGATTAAGCTGGTATGTAATAGTGTCTCACTGAGCAGCGAATGCTTGCAAACATAGCAAGTTTAGGGTTTTCATCACGATTTGTAAGATGTTCACAGACAGTTTTGACTTGTCGCAAAGACCTTTACATATTAAGACAATTTTTCACTGTATGCAAAGATCTTTTAAAACCTTTTACAAACCCTGACGAAAACCCCAAATTAGCTACATTAGCAATCATTTGTCGCTCAGTAAGATACAGGGAACTTGTCAATTATGGATTTATTTACATTTCCACTTCATAATAATCATGCTATACTGGGAACTCCCTACACTTTTTATTTCAAAAAAATAAATAATAATAATAACAATAATAATAAAATTAAGAAATGATTTAGATTTTGAAATTTTGGAAAACTTTATTTACAGTAGAAAACTATTTACTTGCTTATTTTTAAATTTAGCTTAACACATGCTGATGACCCTGGAAGCTCCCTACAATTTGGGTTATAATTTTTTAATAAATCTGTCAATTCTTTTATGTTTAAAATTAAAAGAAAATTTTTTTTATTTTTTTTTTACTCTAATAGTTTCTCTTTTGCTGCAAATTAATATCGGCTTGAAATATCGGCTATCTGTCTCCTTGACTAATAGTAATCTGTATCGGCCTTGAAAAATACATAACGGTCTTCCACTAGTCAAAACAAAACGGCACCTTCCAACCTCTGTTTTCGCTCTGAAATTAGACTATCGCCAGGACTACTTCACTCCCCAACATAAACATCCAAACTGCGCAGAGAAGACAGTTGTGGGTGGATGAAGACATGATAAGAAAATGCATTCAAGTCTGTGCTGACGCAGAGAATCCATGCAAACCACCACATAAAAATGACTTGTGTGCAAAGAAAGCAATGAATCAAAACAGGTCTCAACTGCCATAAGGTCAATGCAATAACCTATACCTTTCGATTCACCAACAATTTTTAAGAACACAATTACATCCGTCCCACTTTGCTCACGGTGTTGACTGATACTCACCAGCTTGTTATGACTATCGAGGCTTCGTATCCCACAATAGCAATCCGCACAGCACAGTCACCCATGCAAATGCAAGGTCCAAAATCATATCCGAGATCTTGCTTGCACGCTGGCGCGCGCGCAAACCATTGCTGAGTTCTGCTCCGGAATAAGGGGCGGTCGGGATGTGCCATGAAGCACTCGCAGCAGAGAAATGCGTGTGTTGTGCACTGAGAACAATCCCCGCATTTGAGCCCCCCGTGACCCTGCCGTGGCCCCCACATCCCTAATGGCCCATCCTGGAATGTGTGGCTCAGATGGCCAAAAAGGAAGACGGGCCCATGAGTGAAGAAAGCATGAATGTGGTGTATTAACGAGTGTGTCATTATATAGCGTAATGACTTGAGAAACAGGCATGCACTGTGCAGACATGTCTACATATATAGTACGCAGGCACAGACGGCTGTTGGGAATGACCTTAACCCCATTCAAGCAGCGGTTGACATCATGGAGGCCCCGGAAAGAGTTAAAATAATATGCAGCAATGCCAAATGTAAGACTTCCGCTTTATTGTTTGCCTGTTTTTAGATTCTGCATCTTGTCATGCTTTATGATCCTCAAAGGAATAATTCTTCAGTAACACTTCGTTTGCTTTACAAAAATCAATCGATCCGTTCTTGGACAGGAAGTGAGATGATTGCAGATGTTTTGGAAAGGGCTTTATGGTGCAGATGAATTGAACGATTGACTTTGAAGTTTGAACCACACTAACCACATCTGACATTCATATTTGACTTGTTTTCACTTCCTGTACTTTTGATTTCCAGGTGGCTAAGACCCATGCTGCTATATTTTTAACACTTCCCATTATACATTCTACAAAGATTAGTCAATTACTGGCTGACACCAGATGACATTTATTTTTCAGTAATGTACACAAACTGCTAGTTTAGGCAATACAAATAAGCCAAGATTCAGACTATTTACCGTTCACAACAAGAAACAAAGCAGCCGCTTGCTTTCAGTCGCATGAAGAAGATCGGATGTCGCTCAGTGTTTTCAATAGCGGCAGAAAATAGAAACATTACTTATGTGAAACTTGGATTTTGGAATCAACTCACATCCTGCTGCAAAAAGTGGGTCGGCGCGCTGGGCTAAATTGCACGTTTCGCCCATATGATACCATACTGCGTGAGGCTAATGAAAATCATCTGTGACCTAGATTATAAATGAGAAAAGCCAACCAAGACAGACATGCACAAAAAAAGAGACAATTACTAATGACTAATAGTTCAAAGGCCACATATTGTTCTGTGGTTTGGGTAGTTTCAGTCAGCCGCCTGAAAATCTACCAGCTAGTTGTGATCCAACAAAGCAGGACGGTTCAGAAGTCTGCAAGAGAAAAACCCTGATCCCGTTTAATTAACGGATGTGTCGTGCAAATTACGCTTTGTTTATCTGAATACATACTCATTAACACATCATGCCAAATTTTTTCTCGGTCAATTGGCCCATTCTTCACTCACACAGACAAATTCACTACTCTGTGCTTATCTATGTAATAAGTATTGGCAATACCCCACCCCTCTGCTCACCGTGCATACAACCACCCACACACTCTTGCTTCTTGTCTAAGTATTTGCTTTACGTTACTGTTCTGTCCTGCTGCCAGGTGTCATGTTTCCATTACAATCTACAGACAGCAATGGTTCAAGCTTCAAAATCATATTCAGTATCGAACCGCTTCTATTGCTACATCATAGGGGGGGGGGATAAGTGAAATGTATGCGCTTACAACTTTTAACAGTAGAAACAACTGGGCAGTTTACAATATACAAGGGAAACTTAAGATCATTGCATAATTTTGTTTTCTAACCAAGTTTGGACTTGCCAGACATAAGGATGGGACAAAATATTGATGCAAGAACCCATTTTGACCTGGATAAATGTGCATATTGGGAAAATCAACTTTAGTTGCTTCAGTGCCCCAGAGTAATAATGGCGCCGCCCACATGTTTGTCATCCTTCATTAACTATTCTTCTGGCAATGACGAGAATTCTCGTCGCGTAAAAGCATGATTGTCACGTGCCGGTGACGAGTCTTCTCGTCAACTACGTTTATTTTTTATGAATGGCTGGATTAGACTCTTTGGCGTCTCTCCTTCTTATATAAAGTCCGGGAGGCAATGTAATGTTTGATGGTGACCACTTGATGGAAGCAGTCTCTCTTTGCATAAAACAGGAAGCATAAGAAGAATGTGTGCAGATCATGCAATGTTCTTTTGCACACAAGACTGTGCGCTTCACTCTATATTGAGTTTAAAACACACGTGCACACACACACACGAAAACGTTCCTGATAATTTGCCAAACGTTTTGTAATTTACCAAATGTTTGTTGACAACACACATCTGTAAATAAGTTGTTATTTTGCCATCAAAAACACATTTCCTTGTTTTTATTCTTGTTCGATGAAAGGAAGGACTGTTGAGATGTCACAAAACCCAAAAATATTAGTCTCAAAGTCACGCATTTTTACAAAAAGCTAATTTTCTCCTTATTTTGTGAGAGACTGGTGAATTCAGTGAAACCAAGCTATCTTCAAATGATGTTTATTAAATAACGAAATAACCAACCTTTTTTTTTTCCTAACGAAAGAGCACAATCCCATCTTTAATATGGTACCCACCATGTATATTTAGTCATAACACACAATATTCTGGTCAGCCTTGGAAATGAGTGAAAATGCTCAAAATCAAAACCCTTGGCAATGAAAGAGTTAAGCAAGATGGAGCAGACGAGCCAACAATGCTATCAAACAGAAATTTAGGATGTTCCCGAGGATTCCCACACCTACTTGGAACCACAGCAAAAACACAACATCACAAGCTTATCACACGAGAAGCCACAAATTACTCACTGGAGACCAAGAATAAAACATTTGTGTAAGGTTATCAACCTGATGGATTAAAACCGCCAAACATGCGTTCACACAATCCCAAACCAATATGTAATGATCCAAATGACATGGTGGAGAGAAGGTACAGTATGTTCAAATAGGACACATGGACCTGTTGTTTGGCCAGTAGTGGAGTGTAGGAAAAGATTGGAAGCAGGAGGAAAAGCATCGGCAAGATTGAAGCGGAGCGGTTTTGTAAATAGTATAAAAGTAAACTTGCACTGGGTAACAAAAGTCTATCTTTGGGAATCACACTCGGCTGTTCAACATATTGAATGTAGAGTAGTGGAGGACAGAATGTGAAGGGATTTTGGGTGGTCGAGGGTGAAGGGAGTGAGTGGGGGGTGGGGTGTACTTACGTTGCAGTTTGAGGACTGGCTTAGACTGGCTGCAGATCCGTCAGTCCACTCTGCAGTGTCAGTACTGCCGGACTGTCTGTTGCTCTCATACTCCTTTAGCTACGTGGAGGAAGAAGAGTTTAGAGAGGCAGAGGTAGAGGGCGGGGCAGCCGCGCTCTCACTGAGCTCCTCGTGCGCTCACGGGCAGCTGCAGCGTGCATTCAAAGTGATCTAGTGGTCAGTAATTATGCTCTTTGGCCAAATTACTGAACAGAGTTGTATTTTTACTTAAAAGTTTGCAGCATCCGCTCTACTGAGCAAAAATACTACTGTACAAATGTCTTTGACCACCTAGCCCTTGGTTGTTTATGATGATGATGATTTTTGGGGCAATAACCACTTACGCAGTTTACAAGATTATGGAAAAGCTACTGTTAAGATACTACTTTCTATACTATGGTTAAGTATCAGTGGGCAAAAATGAAATAAAGAAGAGCATGGAATGCAGCATACAAGGTTTTCTAATTCGCATGATAGCCACTGAACTGCATTGTGATCAATGTTATACACTTGTTTAGTTATTCTAAAGAGCACATTCAAAATGACCTTAATAATGAGCAACATGTTCTGTGTCTAAAAAGTCTTCTTTCTTTTTTTTTTTTACTATTACTTTGCAAAACTGATTTGCACTGAACATTGTAAAGAGGTGCATAAACACAAATATTAAAATGTGGAGACATTTATACTCATCACCTTTCATGGCTTCAGTAGTAGTTTTGATTTATTTACTTTTGTTAAAATCTCTGCCTTGGTGGAGATCTCCACGCTGCTTTGTGACACTGTAGTTATCGCATATGCTTTGTGACATTATACTGTCATTAAATCAGAGCTAAAACAAAATGGTGGCCAAAAATATTTGCACAGTACCTCACTTTTTTTTTTTTTTTTAAACAATCATTTCAATAGTATTAGACACCAATGTTATGCTGATTGGTTGGTCAGTGATTCTACGAGGAAACACAATTCACAAAGCTTCCTCATTGTTTGGTTTATGTCTTCATGTGAGCCAATAGATAATTTTAAGAAATAAAGTTGAAGATCCACATTGTGGACAGCAATCCAGCACTAAGATGCTGTCGGGTGGTTGACGCGCCAATGAGCAAGGCATTCGAGGAGGTGAGTGACAGGAGGAAGTGAAGGAAAAGGAGGAAGAAGTAAGGGAACGTGACAATTGTTCAAGTTGGCATCAATGTGAAGGCAAAATCAAAAGGGAGGGGAAGCCAAATGAGAATCCACCATGTCCAGCTACTATGCACCCAAGTCCTCCACCTTACCAAATGGTACACCAACTTCTGCACACCCATACTCCAATAAATCACTCACCCCCACAAAAAACAAAACAAAAAAACCCTATAAGAATTCCAAGTGTCTGGAGTTTGTGTGTACATAAAAAGAATACAATGCATGATTTTTGCCACAGTTAGTACCAGTCAGTCATTTTAGTAAGATGGTAGTTAGCGACTAGTCTCTGATAAAGTGCGGTTTTGAAAGGCGGAGGCGGCAGGACGTTCTTTGAAAGTTCCTACCCGAGCCAGCGCTTCTTCGACGGTGATCATCTTCTCTTTTACCATCATCATCAGCTGGATTCGCTCTTCGTCGCTCATGGTGATCTCACTGGCCACGTAGCCAATGTCCTCACCTGAAGAAAGAGCAGGGGGTGTCAGACAGACCGTGGCTTAAGATCCAAAGCAGGAAAAATAAAGCAATACACTAACCTTTAGAAGTCTGGCGCACGACCGGCTTGTGCTGGGGCTTGCGGAAATTCTGCCAGAAGGACTTGTTCTTTTTCTTGTTGTCCCATTTCCCTAAAGAGAAGATTATATTGATAAGATTCTAATTCCAAACGTAGTTTGTAAGTTCTTGAACAGAGCCGGCTTAACCCATTACCTCCAGATCCATCTTCAGAGCTGGATTTGTGCAGGGACATCCTAAGGGTAAACAGGTCAAGTTTAATATTAAGGTATTTTCTATAGGCAAGGCAGGACAAGGCTTAATTTATGAAGCACATTTCATACGCAAGGTGCACACAATGTGCTTCACCTAATTAAAAGTGCAATGTTGAAAAGCATTTACAAACAAAACTATTAAATACATTTAAAAGCAAAGTAAAGACATGCAAAGTAGCATTTGCATGCAGCATAACAGATAAACGCTACTTCACCATGTTTGCTTTTAACTTGGGGCTCCACTAATTAACTAGATTCTGCAGACCTTAGAGCCCGACTGAGTTAATGTCCATTAAGCATTGTTTTTTAATTTCTATATACCACTTATGTTCAGTAGGAGTCGAAGGGAAAAACTGTACTTTAGTATTCATTTGTTTATTCAGGTACAGAGTACAACATCGTCAATATCCTCCCTCTTCACAGAAACGCCAATTTGCATGCCGACCCAGTAGCCTACCACATGCCTTGTCAATTTGACATCTTATCTACAAAGTTGTTTTTTTTCCTCCATGGAATGATAACGCAATCGTTTTGTTGTTGAAGGACTCCAAAACAATCCAGTCTCCAAAACATTACTAACATATCATCATTTTTAGCTAGGCAGGACTTCCAAGACATTTCCCAGAAGTTCCTACAGCATGCAATTAGTTGTTTTAGCAATGTTGTAATTGGCACATACAAATAGAATGTCATTCAGTTGACCTCCAGCAAAGCTAAACTTGGAAGAAGAAAAAAAAACCTGGATGTCCGGTTTGTTTATTCACTTGTTGGTTTAAATATTAAGCAACTTCATAGGATGGACTATGCCATTATGATTCTGTGGCGTGGACTGTTGGCGCTGTTGCCATTGTACAGAACATATCCTTGACCAGCACCTTCATCCAGATGCTGAACATCATTATACGGGCTCTTCTTTGACCCCATGCATCCTCACTATTTATGGTGTCTAAAAGATGGCTGTGAAAATGCATGGTGGACTAATTGTTGCAGCCTCTTTGCATACATGCAACTGCAGTTCCATCTCCTCTCCACATGAGGTCAGAAGTGGTTCTAAAAAAAATAGTGCTCCGACCAGGCTTAGACTCAGGAGGAGGCGAGAGATAGACAAAATATGGGAAGAAATGGGAAATGAGGGCAGTTAGGGAAAAAAATGAAAGAGGGCAGACTCAGCCTGTTTGTGTTTCCACTTCCCACCGCCAGTCACAAGTGTGACATGGGATGATGTTACGACATGGAAAGCACTAAGCAGAAAAAGTCCTGACGGATCTATGAACTGTCCAAAGTAATCAAAATTAAGAGAACAAAATAACAACTGAGAGGCACACAAAAGCCTTTTTCCACCATTACTGGCTCCAAGTTAGACAACTTTTTTAAGAGATGTGAGAAGTGGCATCATTCGAAAATTATTTCTTCACATTAAAACCAGGACCAGAAAAAACATCTGCTACTCAAAAAGTACTTTTTAGGCCATCATTACTTACTTCTTCCATAGGAAAAACAAAAGCCATGCTGAGATACAGTACCTGTGTTACGATTTGGACTCCCTACAGGAGATTGAAACGATGGTGTCGTAATGAGATCCTAATTGAATGGACACCTCAACTGATTTGCTTGCTTGCAGATAAACTAAAGCTAACGTGAAAGCACCAACTCAATGGGACCTTTTCTGAGACAGCACCCCCCAAACTGACCAAGCTTCTTCCTTCATGCTCCATAAATTAGCCTGTGCAGCGCACACACATCTGTGGCTGCTCACATACTTAAAAAAAGAGCCTGAATATCTTTTCAGAGTGTCAATCCAGGCATTGTGCAGCCTGGCAACTTAATTGGTTTAACCCCCCCCATCTATGGCATCCCCCCTTTTTAATTCAATCCGATGTGTTGAATGGAAGACGCTTATCGCTTAAAACCTAACTTTCCAATTAAGGCATACGGTAAAATGTGAATCTCAATTTAAGTTGGTGCTACATAGGGTAAGCTGTACACTTTTCCGGAATAGCTCTTCATCATGATTCTGTCTTGCTTTCATCAAGATCGATTAGTATGCTGCCCCACTAGTTCTGTAACAATACCCTTAACAGGAAGTCCCTGGCAGTCATCACCATACTGCAATGCATCCTGACAAGTGTGCCCACCTCCTGCCAACAAGGAGCGACATTGATTGGGTAAGGTGTGGTGGTGGCGGTGTGAGGTGCAGCCAAAGATCAAGTGTGGGTCAACCCCTCTGGGTGCCATTGTCCTGCACGCGGGTGATGACGGGTATCCATGTGTGGTCGAAATTTTGGGATTCTGACTCGGTTCGACATTCGCTGTACCTTTAAACCATTCACTATAACAGATGGTGAGGAATAGAAAAGCCAATGAAAATGTTGCAGCATGGTCAATAAACTCACGTTTGGCATCTTTAAAAACAGAATAACATTCATCTACATAATTTTTTTCTAACAGTAATATAATAATGCACACCCTTTTAGATACATTAGACGGCATGGGGGCGGCATGGCTCAGTGGTCGTCTCCCATTGAGCAAGACACTGAACCCCAATTTGCTCCCAGTGGACCCGGCAGCGCCCTGCGGGCAGCAGTCCACCAATGGTGTGTGAATGTGTGGCATTGTAAAGCACTTTTGGCACCATATGGTGTAGTTAAAGCACTATATAAAAAGCAGTCCAGCCCATTTAGACGCATGAGTTATGTTTCTAATAAACTCAGAATGAATCTGTTGAGCATATAGTGTAATAAATTGTTATTCAAGAAAGTCAGTTTAATAAATTTTTCCTCAGAAGAAATAATGGAAATAGTGTATTTTAGTACAATCTGGTCAAAATAATTAGGGTCTTGCACTGAACAGGCATCTTCTACTTTAAAGCAACAAGACAAAAAAATATTTGAAAAAAAAAAAAAGTCAACAAACTACCATAGCAACAGCTCTACATACATTTCAACTATGGCCCGACTGACAGGATTTCTTTGACTGACCAATATGGATTTTTTTTGGGGGGGGGGGGGCAGTAATATGGCAGAAGAAAATTCCGATAATCGATTAATAGGATGATCAAATATAGAAAATGTAAAATGAATAAAGTAACTTTTTTTTTATCCCAATCAAATATAAAGATGTTTGAAGAAATTTGATTGCCCCCCCCCAAAAAAAAACAGCTAAAACCGTACATTTTTTTTACTCTACTATATTTCATTGTGTAAAAATACATTTAAAATCCCCCAAAATCAGATTTTTATGATGATTATTATTATTTAAAAGGTATATTTTAAAAGAGCTAATATTGGCCCAAGCTTTTAGTTATAACAGTGGCATTTTGCTTGGGATAAGCAAAGGCAATTCACCATGCAATCTTTAAACGACTAGCGTCAACCAAGCATAAGAAACCAAACTGACAGGAAGACGAACAGTACAGCAGCAGAGGGGCGACGTCATTCCAAATCATTTGGCATCTGGTTCCCATCATGTTCGGGCTTTTGTCTTCGCAACATATACATCTACGAGAGAGGCCACTCTGTGGTATGCGCTTCCTCTGCTGCACATGCTTGTCAAGTGAACAGTGCAAGCCCATGGAGGGTCATGCAGGGGTGAAAATCTCCACTAAAATATGAGAGGAATTACCTTTTTTGTGCTATGTTAGGTATTTCTATAACTAAGTATGGCACATGAAGCATCCACTCAGCAAGGGTGGCCAAGCTGCCTGTACCAAAGTCAAATGAAACACTGCACTGTCACTCAAATGAAGTCTGCAGGTATACCTAATGTTATTACAAAGGAGTGAACTAGGGGGCATTAGTTTTTTTTTCTTCTTCTTCCTGACCCATTTCTATGGCGTGAGCTCATACACTTTGTGTTACAGGAACCACACCCAAAGCCGGTTCAATAAAGCTCCTTGGTCTGTGCTCTTTGGGCTGTAATCATTTGGCCATCGCCCTCTATAATGTACCTTCCTCACCCTCCTACCCCCGTCTGGACACAAAGGCAGGAAGGAAAGGAGAAAGCCTGCCGGAACGAGCGGGTCTGCAGGAGGAAGCAGCCAGCAGTTTTCCTGTCAGCGCCCCAACGATGTGGCCAAAGGACACAAAGTACGGGTCACACAGCTTAAGTATAATATAGTAATACAACACAATTAACACTGCGTTATACAATATAAATCCTTATCACAACTAGGGGTGAACGCAGCTGGTTCGCATATGGCAGGACATGTTGGAATCTTAAGGTTCCTTTAAACCTGAACTGTGGAAATTTGGGTGAAGTCAGTGCCAGGTAAGACGACTCAGTGGGGGTAGCTACTAGGGATGTAGCGATAACGGAAATATCGTGATAACGCGATATTAAAACTGCCACAATATTGTCGTCGTGTCCCGATATTAAAAACAGCACATCTGTTAAAAAAAGAAAGATAGATTTCTATTTGTGCAGTTGTAGTACCCTCTGGTGGCTAGTTTTTAGTGCAGTTTGATTTTCACAAGGCATGTTTTGGCCCTTCTATGTTTAAAATCCACGCTAATGGTCAGATAAAAGGGAAGGTAATATGCTTGTGAACCGAGTGAATATGTGGAGGAACTCAATATGTGCGACGTGCGCGTATTATCAAATAAGCACCTCAATATTAAGTGTTATTAAAGTCAAAGTACCACTGATTGTAGGTTGTTTATATGCATTGCTGTTATGTACAAAAGCACAATATTGTTTTTTTGTATGAGCTCTTTTTTTTTCTTTTCTTTTTTTTTTACAATATTGTGACCTTTTTTTTTATATCGCCAACCTCCCCACAATATTGTGATCATTATCATACTGTGAACTTCATATTGTGATAATATCGTATCGTGATGCTTGGATATCCTTACATCCCTAGTAGTTACAGATTGGAAAAAAATCAGGTTACTGCTCCTATATATTTCTGCCACCTATGAATGACAGAAGAGTTTTTAGTGTTTTATGTAGCATCATCAAACTTCAATGCCACAATTTTTTTTGCAACTTGGTATCGACCATTGTGATTAAGATGTGGTTAAGAAAAACAAATATGATTTGTTTGTTGATGTTATTAACAGTTGGCTTGCATTGCATTGTATGAGTCTGTTTGCCTCAGTAAATCAGTGTTTTCAAGTATCTACATGCTCGTCGGCTCGGGCCAAACACAGCATCGTGTCCTCTTTCGCACGCCTGGCTGCACTCATCTATTAAGTGGCAGCTTTCCACCCGAGGAGGCGACCTCGACTGCCTGCGGGCGCGCTTCTGTGACCTTTCCTTGAAGCCCCTTGCCGTGAAGCTCCATCAATCACAAGAGTAGCAGATTGGAAGTGCGTTTGTGCGTGGAGAAGCTAAATGTGACGCAATGTGATGTTTGACACTCTGGTTTGCACGGAGTATTGTGCTTAGGGATGCTCCGATACACTTTTTTCAATACCGATTCGATACAGATACCTTGGGTTCAGCATCTGCCGATACTGATACGATCCATACTAAATTGTCTTTGCACTAGCCCCCCCAATAATATTCAATGTATTTCCACACTAAAAACTCAAATGCTTTTAATGTTCTTTAATGTCTTTGAAATATTTTTTGGGGCATGATTTTCATTCACTATTTTCAATACATGTATTGAATGTATATTGAATGAATGTAATCGTTACTTAAGTGACGGTTAACTTTTATTTTCTCACATTCAAGCAGAGTTAACGTTTCAACTGTGCATAATGTGGCCAAGGCTCGCCTGATTCCAAGCGCTTCTGTTTACAAAATGAATTCGATGTGGCCAAGGCTCCTGCGCCACTTGCATCTGTCTACAAAATGTCTGTCATGTCTGCACGTAAAGAAATATTCATAGGCTACATGCTTTTTTGCGCTTCATAGTTTAAGAAAATAGATGATCACTAAATGCCACCTTTATGTACAAAATGCCCTTACAACAGGCATAATGAATTACATTATTCGTTGTCTCGCCCGCCTCGGCAAACTCTGTTGCCGCTTCCCACATGGCCGTCCTTCCATGGAGCCTGCCGGCTCACCACTTGCGACAGCAGCGAAGCAGGCCCCAATCGGGCGGCAGGGGACCTTCGCGAGAGAAAGATCTATTTCTTTCCCCCCCAATATCTGGGCTGATACCCAATCCACATATCGATCGGAGCATCCCTAATTGTGCTGACATGCAGACTATACAATTTAAGGGCTTATTGCGTGTTGGACGGTGAACTTACTTTCTGTCTGTTTCTGGAGTGGAAACTTCACTGCTGAATCCCAGTGACTCCTGAGGAGAAGAGAAAGGTTAGTTAAACTTGTTTAAAGCGAATGTAAAGCTCCCTCTGTGCAGTAGCTGTCCACGCAATACGCTTTGTATACATTCCCATGTCCTAACTGTATACAGGGCAAGTTCAACAAGAAGTGAAATAAAAAAAAAATTAAAAAAAGAAGTGAAATTTGTGAGTTCAGACAATAATGGTGAACTTCTCTTTGGACAAATATGTTACTTAAAACACCGCCTGTAGGGTTAATAAATGTTTTATGATAGTGTCAGTCTAACCCAGGAATACATTATCTTACATTAGTTTTCCATGGGAAAATGTGTTCTATACCTAATCAAATGGCTGGGGGATGTGCATTGTGTGTGTCATCTTCATACCTGGATCTCACTGCGGAGCTGCAAAGAGACATTGTTTGGATCCTGTTTCTCCTACGGGAGAGGAAAAAAATGGAGGTGAGTCAACATCATGATCACGGGGTATATTACAAAGATGTATAAGACACCGCGCATGAGCACTTTTGTGTTTTTACAAAGGGAGAAATGGGGTCAAGTGAATGCAGACCGATCCGAAGGCATATTTACTGATAATATTACCCGCATATGGGACCACGAGTGGCAAACACACGGAGACGTGCGAGGACACTGCTTAACCCAACCCTTCATTTACTCAACAAGTAGAGCCTTGCAAAAAGCAGCATTGGCATTTTTAATCACCCTTGAAAAAATATTGGATGGACCTCGACTTTTCCAAAGCAGGAGCCTCCCTCGACACATGCTATTAAAAAAAACTCACGTCCATTTCACACAGAACTCCATATTTGAGCTGCTAAAATGACAATGATGTGTTTAGCAGGTGTTATAGTACATGTTACAAGTCGTAACTCCTCACTTATAATTTCCTTTGAGTCACAAATGCCAAGAATATCCTCCAAGACAACTTCTTGTTTCTATTTTCAGACTGAATGAAAGCATCAGAATCGAATGTGATGTAATTCAATTTGCAAAACATGAGTATTCAAGTAAGCTCCCCCATTTCTGACATAAATGGTGAATTACATCAATTAATATAAAGTTCCTATGAATGCTTTACATGGTTTTAGTTGCCAATTTTTGAAACAATGGACACATAAATGGAGTTCGCTAATGGGCAAAAACAGAATAGCACAATTACTTTCCTGCCGTCGTAGCTTGCAAAAGATTCAAGTGCTCAGAGAAAGACATTCAATTATGATGTCATTTTGAACAAAAAAAATTAGTGAAATCTAAAGTAGAAACAGAAAATGTAGATGGTCTTTAAACAGAATCATTACTGTAGAATACAATATAATTTGACATTAGCGTAACAATGGAGGCAGCACGTTAATCGCTCTAAAGAGAGCAATGTGCCCACATAAAGGAAGCGACATCCGTCATGTTGGGAGGCTGGTAGTTGACCTTTTATCACAAAAGAGGAATTAAGTCATCCTAAAAGAACAGGAAAAGACAAATGATTATTTTCTCCCAGATGAATCACGGCAGAACATTCACAGGAAATTGAACCTAATATCACCTTCCTAAATATGCTCTGTTGCACTTCCTGATCACTGTGACCTTGGATTTGATCGTTTTTCCTCCTTTGTGACAACATATTCGGCAGAGAGTCAGGTCATAAGTGGCTAATGCTTACAGGACTAGGCCAGGAGTGAAATAGCCTACTTTTAAGAGATCTTTAATTTACCTGTGGGCATTGGGTCAGAAAAAGAGAAGCGCTACAAAATATGCTATCGTGGCTAAAAGCCTCAAGGGTTGTTTATCAGAAAGGACCAGTTCCATATTGATTCCTTCAGACCCATTAGTCTGTTAATCAGTTTCTCAATTTCAGCCTTACGCAGTTTTTTTTTCTTTCCTAGATACAAACCAGGTCATGTGAAAACAGCCCACAAACAACTTGTCCTGACTGGGAAGGATGGAATATTCCCATAAGTGAGATAGCAGGTATCTGGCTCAGGCCATAAAAAAATTATTGTAATGCGCCAGCAGAGGAACAGGAAGTGACTTTATTAGATTGCCAGGATGCATGTCAGGAAGCTTTGGGATAATGTTTTACCCTGCTAAGAGTCAAAGTAGTAGGACAAAAAAACAATACTAGCAAAACAGTCCATGCCGGTGTGCTTCGAGCAGAATAATGCTGCCCATGGGAGCATAATATCAACTTCATGCTTCGTTCATTAGGGAACAAACTAGTTGAGACAATCTAAAATGCGATTAACCAACAATCTGTTCCACACATTCGCATAATTATGAAAAAAATAATGAAGTGAGCCTGCACATCCCTCATACACTGTTGTATGGTAAATGGATGAATAATTTCTGTGGAGAACCCCTATGAAAATTTTACAATTTTTGCTGGTTACTTTCAAAACTTGACTTATAAATGATTCAATAACAACAGTGATGATGTTTTTCCCCCCCATGGCAGTTCATCCAACAATTGCTGTATTGAAATATTGTCATTATTGGAAAAACAGATACTTTTTGTTTGTGATTCCCAGTCCCGTTGTAGAAGCAGAACTTTATAGAAACTTACAACAAATCCATCCTTTAAACAACCTTGGCAGCCCGCTGAGTTTAAATTACTGAGCTGCGTACAATGATGTAGCTGAACAAAGAAAGTGAGCCACCGTGAACAAGGTGAGCGCTCGGTGGAAGTTGAACATCACAGCGTTTCGAAAAAAGTGGCAGGAGATTGCTTTGGCTACCAGATCCTCTTTCATGGTTGCATGACAGTCTCACCAACTGAAGGCAAAATCTATTTTTAAAACGTCCTGCCGTTAGTTGGCTGGTCAACATGCTGCACATTAAAAGCACACCATCTGACGAAAATTCATACATTTCACCGTGGAGGACAGATTCAGACAAAGAGCTCCTCCCACTTCAATCTTTGACACAGAGGGAGGCTTTGAAAATGCGAAACGAGAAAGATCAGTGAAAAAAAGATCTGTGAGTGAGTAGCGCAGGGCGATGTTGAAAAATTCATGCAAAAGCTTACAGGGGTAAAATTCGGATTTCTGTCAGAAGCTTTGCTGACAGAGAAAATCAATGTTTTTGCCAGGTTTGTATGTGGGCGTGTGAAGGATAGTTCACACAAACCAATCCCACGGGAGGCGACGCTATCCTTTACATGAACTTGGCAGCATCAGATCCTGATGTTGCCCCACTTACCTCGGCGTGAACCGGCGTACATGTTCGTAAATGTGGAGATCAGTCAGTGGGGTTGTTTGTGATGCTGGCGTTGATGGCTTACGTGTGACTGAATTGAATCAAAGATCAGGTGAGGAGCATAGCAAAGGCATGTTTGGCTTAATGCGGATCACGCTCTGCTGACAGATGCTGAGAAGCAATTTAGGCAACTAGTATGCCTTTAACTACCAAGTCAAACTTGCAGAGGCATATTTTAAAAAGAACCCCCAACCCCCCCCCCCCCCCAACTGATTTCTATTCATAAACAAAAGACTACGGCTGCATTTCTAGAATGTCTAAGAAAGGGAGAAGACGCTGTGTGAGTGTTAAATAGTAACTGTTGGTCCAAGCATAACTGCTAACCCCACCGTCAGCAGGAGATACCGCAGTGCAGTCGGTGCCAACCTTCTAAGTGAAAGGTAGGCGGCTATGCAGCAAAACCCGAAAGACCAGGTGGCTTGGTGGAGGTATGCCAGCTGGCGTGGCCTGACGAGTATGGGTGGGCGAGCGTGAGGGCGATAGTTAGTGCTGCGAGAAGAACAGGCACCAACTGGAAAGCCTGGTGCAAGCCCAAAAAAAGACTTTAAGCTGTGGGACCAGTATGGCGTGATCCAAGTATGCGGAACTGTACGTACACATAAAAACACACCAGTATAACATGTCAGTAGTGTAAAAAGCAGCATCAACCCACTCTATCCAAAAAGTGTGTTAGGGAGAATGGCCACACTTGCTGCATAGGCATGCTTGTGTCTACAGTGTCAAGCATTCCAAAGCCTTTTGGATCAACGTTATTTTTGCTATTCAAAGGCAAATACCAGAGTTATTACAAATTCCAATGACATAGTCACCTTCTGTAGGCCGACAAATAAATCACACAGTAAGATTTACAAATCTAACACCTGCTGGCGGGTTATCTCAACATTGAACGAGTGCCGACATTATTTGAAGGAAATCTTAACGTAACAAAAGAGCTGCAGGCTACGTTTCGATGCTAATGCCCGAAGGTGGAAAGAACAAACAAGCACCTGGTGTTTACATTTCTTTCTTCTCCTCTGTAGTCGTAACCTCAATGATCTGACCCACTTTTGACAAACAACTTGGCCCCAATGGTGCTTGCCTCGTGGCTAGGTAAAATATTTCAAAGTCTCGACCACCAAGCTCAAAACCAATCACTGAAAATTCTGAGGTTATTCCAGAGGCTTGAGCAGTGTCATCACTAAATAAAGAATTTTCTTCTTCAAAAAAAAGTATCAACGGAACTTTTTTAAGGCACATTTGAATACTCCAAAGCTTTGAAATTACATTTATAAGAAACCTTATTAATATCTCATGCTGCTGTTTGTTTAATACCACAATCTTAAAAGGCTCAGCTTGAAGCCAAATTACCCATCAGTTTTTGACCGTAATACACCCAATCCATATTTTGGATGCAATTACTTGCCTTTGTTCTGTAGAAGATCACCCATCCACCCACTAGTCTTGGTACGCTTAAGGGATTCCACCTGTGGCTACTACTATATAAGGAATACCACAGTCTACAAGAGAATTGATGTGATCAACACAATCATAAATTACAACAACAACAAAAATAATAAAATAAATACATCGCTGGAGTCGGACCAAAACCTCTTAAAAGTCACAGTTTGCCAAATCCCCCCCCCCCCCAAAAAAAATTAAACAATTCATATCTATTCAGTACTTAGATCTATCCACACAGGTGGAGGTCATTTTTACGAATTATTAAATAAAATAAGGTGTTGGAAATGGCTGACTCTCTTTGTTGCCATTTTGGGGTTGTCCTGAAAAGGGACAATTTTGGAGGTACAAAGTTTTAGTCAAAAGTGAAATGAAAAATCGTGAAAATGCTTAAATTACAATGCATCCACAAATTTTTCTCTAAACCTTCAAAGAAAATAGTGTCAAAAAACAAAATCTAGAACCCAAAGAAAATCAGGAGGAGACAAATCTTGTCTCATCATGGTCGCTCTCTTTTCAGCATTTTGACTTTGTCTCATATACACAAAGCTATTAGTAATATACACAAAGTTATTAGTAATATCAAACAGATAATAAAAAAGGTAATTAGAGAAGGGTAAGCTTTACAGCACATCTTATTGTTTCAAGTTATTTTATCAACAACGCTTTCTTGGACAACTTTTTGATAAACAATTCTGCTAAAAAAGTTACCACAGTACTCTTAAACACACAAATACGAAACATGAACAACTTGAATTGTAGTCAATTTATAAGATGTGCAGTTATTACAATTTGTTAGTGTCTACATCGTTATATTAGAATATTACTGGATCATCAGCATACCAATGAGATTCTCATCTATAAGACTGCTGGGAAACGTTGCATGGTGGTAGCGCTAAGCCCTGGGTCCCCATTCCCTCAGGGGATGTTGATTTACCCCCTTTGTTACCAAGCTAACATGAAGATACAGAGAAACAACACGCTGGGGGGGCCAGCAGGAAGTGGATAGTGATCTATGAGAGCCTCCGTCATCAGCTCCAAATAGGAGAAGAGACATGTTTTACTTAAACAGCCATTGCTGTATGAATGGGAGGCCCCTAAAAGGCCTAGCCGACATATTGTGTGAAAACAAAGCAAAAACAATGTTCAAATGCAAACACCAAAAACATCAGTGGAGGATCAGTGACTTCCACCCATCCATTTTCCATACCTCTTATCGTATTATCGCTGACAACACCCTGATTCCCAGTCAGTCTTAGGGCCCTTGTATCAACTACGTAAACCACTAACTCACGACCAAAGGCCAAGAACAGCAACTCAATAAGATTGCATGTATTATTTGCAGCTACCATGGCGATTACAATGACAGATTAAGGTTTTACAGCTGTCAATTTTCTACCAGTAGACAGAGGAACTCAGCAGTCAACAGAGATTTAACTGATTAGACATATTTGGCAATTTAGCAGACAGCACATTTCCTTATTGTAATCTTCTGAATGACAGAAACAGTCCACTCAGTCCGATCCAAAAGTTGTATACATGTGCTATGGTGGAGTTTATTTGCATACTTGCTTGATGGCCTCACTCGGGAAAATTAAATTAAGCAATATGTATTCTGACGTGAAAGGATCATGCCTACTGGTGATTTCATTTAAATGAGACCAAAAGAGGGACAATAACCGGAAAGTTAGTCAGTGTTGTTGAGACCGATCTTCCAGTACCCTTTACAAAACTTTGGCCTTTCATATAAAGGCCTCGTCCCTCTAGAGAGCCACTTCCTAAATGCCTCGCCATTACCAGATTCCCAGCATCGATTGTGACCTTCTTCACCGCCATCAATCCACAGGCAGACAGGTGTATGGCATTAAAGCCAATTCTCTCGCTTTGTTTTAATTAGATTGCAATAGCCCAAAAGTAAGCACGTGAAACTTTCTGAGCTATGTATTGTATGACAGATTTGTCATATTCTGGTATTAGTTTTAGCAAAAAAAAATGTTTAGTATATATGCGATTGCTTTTATAAGACAATTTTAGAAAAGGCATAAAGTAAATTCTATACAGCGTTCTTTTGAGAGAACCTCAATGAGGTGTTATCTCTCCCGTGTTCCCTCCTATGTTTTTCCCTCCTCTCCTCTATATTTTGCTGCCAAACTTTGCAGAGTGGTGCGACAGCTGCAGGCTCTCAAATTCAACTCTCCTCCTCTTTATTCCCCTCATCCCTTCTCTCCAGTCCACATCCTCCTTCAGGCTCACGGCCCAGTCAGCTCTCGCCTCCTCGGCACTGATTGCTTCCTGTTCCCCGGTTTGTCCACCAAAGATGAGAATGATTCAAATTAACTTTGGGCAATTTACAATAAGTGACAAATATTATATTTAAGCTTCGGGCCACACAGCGAGAAAACTCAAACAGATGCATAACTGTTTTTACTGTAAACGACTTGGATGTGTCCTTAAAAGGACAAATTCGATAAATCAGCAATCCTTTTGGACCTGACCTTGTTGTACGGCCCAGCCAAATCCACATTGTTGCCATCAAAAACAAGCGCCCTTATACAGAGTGGAAAAGCAGTGACCATATGAGTGAAGAAGGAAATGTACAAGGTTGCGGATCAACCTATTCTGAATGCACGTGCAGCATGTGTGAGCAATAACTAAATCCAATGTTGCGTCACGCGATCAGCATCTGGAGGTCGGTCCTACACACATTTTTATAATTTCGCCACGGACCTCAAACTTTGGCATATCACATTTTTTTTAGTTTGTCCCTGCAACACCAACACGGCTTCATCATTTTCCACTTAAATGCAATTCAAAATGGGGCTTCCCAGCTTTCACACAATGGAGGAGAGCCAGCATGGGTCATGGATGGAACGTGACCATCATAATAAAATCATGATGATAATTCAATTCTTTGGCCAGAGTGCTGGGAGCAGTCTTTCAGTCATGTACACTTGATTACACCTCTTAATATGACATCAGTCTGAGTAGAATGTATGGGGTTTTGTTTTCACTTTAGATACTCTACAAACCAAGTTCCAAAGTAATTTTTAAGGATGAATTCACAGAGAATGCAAAAATAAAGCCACTATGATCTCCATTATTTCGTGGGACAAAATGCATTCTAAATTGTGATAGAGTTAGAGGATCAGCTGTGCTTGTTTTGTTTACATGAGGGCCTACTGGCTAGAGCACTATCACACTAACAACCTTTGCGAAAGCTGCATTCCTTCATAAGTTTACTTGCAGCTAGGCAACTAAAGAGGTGCCCCACTATCCTACATTCATGTGAAAGGGACAGCCCGACCCTCTGTGGATTTCCACAAATGGCAGTCTCCCCTTTGGACAATATGAGTCTCGTAAGACTCCAGATATAGCAGCAAACTCAAATGTATCAGAAATGAGTGACTGTTTGTTTACCATATCAAGCTCTTGGGATACTCGTCTTTTGCGGAGCTCCTCCATACGGTCGCTGACGTCACTGAAGCAGGTGTTGTAGTATTCGGAGTATTCCTGAGCAAGGTCATCTATGTTGCCCAGTGAACCATCCTGTAGAGAGAGAGAGACAGAGGAAATGTTTAGCCTCAGAACATCCAGGAAGGAATAGAAAACACTTGTCATTGCAAAACTCCATTGGTTCCGATTTTTTTTTATGGTGATGCCATTTTGTCGGACATGTCCAGCTTGAGTTGAAGAAATAAAATACTGGTCTTTGGAAGTGGTGCCATGCAGGGTGGTGTAGAGTTCATTCCATAATTAGTGTACGTTTTCCGCAGATATAAATATTTTGGGAAGTGCAGCTGTTGTTTTACGCATCATTTAAACAGTTTCATCCAAACCAAACATGAGAAGCACGCACACGAGAGGATGCGTTGTTCTTTTTGCATTATCACGGCACATGCAATATAAACAGCAAAGTTATGAATACATTTCAATAAAAGGTCTGCATTATTTGAACTTTCATTCATTTTTATCGGGCATCTTTGTGAGGCCGAGGTTTATTTCTGGCCTTTGTCCCGTTATACCCCGCATGCCCTTTCCCTCCTCAGACGTTTACTAAACTCAAAAGCAAAAACACAAGTCTTCCGCTCGCCGCAGTTCAGATCAGCACAGTTCCTGTCTTTGTCTGGTGGACTTGCATTTTGGGTCAAGCGAAGAAAGGGTTCCATCACTCGGACTGAAAAATTACGTGTCAGTTATGTTAACGACTAGAGAGTCTGAGAGAAATTGCAGGGATCAGTTTAATGACACTCTTTCTTATTCAGGATCTTGACTTTTTTCAGATGGAGAGTAAAGAAAGGGTTCTTGGAGTCTAGTCTTAGTAAAAATCTAGGCCACCCTCGCAATGATAGCCCGATAAATATTCATCAGTGTTGCTCTAATCTGTGCCAGGCAGACAACTAGCATTGGGTCCGAACAGTCCCTCTTAGACATTCTCAACTGGACTCCCTATGTGGGTGCCAGGCCACAGATGAATGGATCACTGTGAGTGGAAGTGAGGGTTGCCAGTGACACATGCAAACACAGGCATGGGGTCTTCTTTGGGGATGTGTGTGTATGTGCATTGTGAGAGAGTACACACATTAACATGCAGGAGATTCCAAAACAATCCGAGGCAGACAGAGTGGCCTGAAAAGAACTTTGCCATCACAACGTACATGTCAACTAAGTCAACAAATTACTGACTGGAGTACCTATTGAAAATCTTCAATATAATTTTAAGGCTAGACTCATCCACCCCAAGACCTGAACTATTTGAGGGTTACACAAGATATACTTTGACAGATTCCTAAAACACATGTTCCCTCTCAAACATCCAGTATGACTGGCTGCAAGCCAGCTTCCCATTCCCTTTGGATGACAAAACCACGTGCATCCAAACACATGGTTCCAGCTGACGGACAATCTCAATACAAGCGGTTTTGCTCTTCCTAGCATACACTAGCATGTTTTAATTGGCTGAATTATGAAACGTGCATCTCCTGCGGTTAGAGATTCTCCTGGTTAGCTGCAGGCAAGTTTACTAGGTGTAAACCGTGCTGAATTAGGTTGCTCGTGCCAGCAGAAGTAAAAACTCTAGCTGCGCCATAACCCTCGCTGAATGAACAGTTTTGACCAACCGTGTTTTAACTAAGCATCACATGTACATTCGATCGGGTCAGTCCACGTGTGTGAATGCAGAAAACCGAAAATCCTCTAATGGATTTGATTGTAGTGATTTAAAGTGAGGGAACTTTGGTAATGTTTGGTCTACATCCGTTGGTATGGCCAGGCTATGAGAAAACAACTACAGTCTAAGCTGAGAACAGCCAAGGTCTACAAATCTTGACTCATTGCATGCTAAAAACCAGAGGATGCCAAATTTAAATTCATGTGAAACTGCAGGCGAAAAAGTTTGAAAGAGTCAAACTGCGCACTCTGGATGACGTAACTGCTCCTCCACCCGTAATGAAAAGGGAGGGACCAACTCCCAATATTGTCTTGGAACAAAAAAAACAACACCCAAGAAGTAACACGTAGGAATGCTTGTGTGTATCCAGTCAGAATCATGTGTCATATGCTTGTGAAGTAAGGCGGGGCCATAAAGCAAACTTTTTTTTTTTATGTTACGAGAGACAAGTGAAAGTCTGACAAGTTTGACAAAATCTGCAAGCCCCACTTTTGATAGACATAGATATTAATGACATTATCTGAGCTATATTGTCCATATACACCCATATACTGTAGCTGCAATTTTGAGAATGGAAACATTCAGAAGGCCAAGTCACCTCACCTCACTTAATCAATTGGCAATGGAATTCCTCACATAGCATTCCAGCAACCACGAAAGCTTGCCTCAAAAGTCTGCTTGCCTCTTTCTGTGTAGTATGTAGGTAAATTCAAGAAGTTCCACATCTTTTTAAAGCCTCATTAACATACGAGAACAAGTTACGGCTCATTTAGGCTGCCCAGCAACTCTTATTGGTTCAGACTGCACACAATATAGTTTTTGGTTGCAGTTTGAATACACGGCACTTCCAAGATTGACTTATCCTTTAAATGAGGGATCAATGCAACCTTTACAACATTAAGCTCCAATAACTTAAGGTCCCATTTGAAATTTTCTATGCTAGGCTAATGCTAATACAGGAGCTTTTTTATACTTGAGACACTCTTAAAGCCATTGCAGAGTTTAAAAGTACTTTTTTTCGTACAAGAAAACTAATCCCCACGTTAAAATGCTAGCTGTAAAGCTAGCATGCTTATTCTAGTCAATTATTCGGACTTACATTCCTGACTGCGCCGGGGTTCAGTGACGTTGAATGGTGGTATCCGTGGCATTGTTACCAAACTAGCCTCGCGACGGTGCACTTTTGGAAAAGAACAATGACAAAGTGTTTACAATGGAGCCAGGTGTCACATGCCATTTCAGGAGAACGACAGTGGCCTGATCACTTTCGCACGCTATGTAACTTCGAGACTGGCTCAGTCAGTTAAAATTACAGACGGCTGACTTGTTTTGTGTTGTATTGTACTAATGTTTTGTTTAGCGATGAATGGTGCGAACATGCTGTCATGGATACATCCAAGCTTAAAACGTCATGTGACACTGTGTTAGCAGATGTGGGCATTCCGTCAGTCTGCCTCTTATGTCATAATTTAGACAGGTTTTCCCCTAAAGAAAACAATTTATATTGCTGGTGACAGGCAGATTTTTACTACTTTTACCCAAAAAAATTGCATCGTCAAAGAGGGCAAGCCATTTCCGCCACTTTGTCCTAGTGTATAATTTGTAAAAATAACACCCACACGTGTGAATTGTCTATTTGTGGGAGAAAAAAAATCGAGGAAAAAAAGAATTCTACAAAATGCAGTTGATGAGTAGTCAAAGAGAAGGAAGGTGAGGCAAGAGTTCCCAGTCCAGTCATTTTGAGAGAGCTTCCTGAGGATATCCGTGGCTTGAGCAGCAAAGCAGCAGAGGAAGCCTGCAGGAACTGAATGATCATGAGACCAATCAAGGGAGGGGCAGTTATTGAGAAGTGAGCTGGCTTGGCTACCGTCCATGGTTTAGTCTACCAATCAGTGCGGTTAATTAAGCTTGGTACAGAATGCTTTTTATTTAAGACAAACGTTGTAAATGTAACTAAACTACTGTTATCGACACCGTTCTGTAGCGGTTCTAACCCAAGAGTTGTTTAAATGATCAGGTCAATACTTGGGAGGGTTCCAGGCAATTTACGTAATATTTAGATAATGCAGCTATCGCCATCCAATACATAAATCCAATTCAGGGTTTACTATTTTGACTTGTACGATGATCACCTGGTGAAAACAAGCATCTTGGAAATCCCAAATAATGACTCATCCACTACCATGCTACGCGATGCGTTTGCATGGGAGGAATCACATAGGGATCACCTTGTCTGGCACATCTCAGACACAATCAATATTAATGTCTCCAGAGTGCTATTATATTCTTGGGTTTACATAGAAAAAAAACACTCACTTACAAGGTATGTAATGCCACAAATCTCTATTCAAACAGGAGGACTCCCTCCAGGCAAGTGGGGTTTTTCAGAAGGCTTAGGCTATAGAGATTTCTGACATTATAACTAGATTGAAAAGTTTTTGTCTCAGAGGAACTAGGAAAGCAAAATCTGATGACCTTAGTGTTAGCCATCCAGGTTGCAGACGAACAACAGACAGTTACGGTATCATAACTTACTTGACTCTTATTAATGTACTAAAAAACGTCTTTGTTGGCATCAAACACTAAGCAACAACTAACATGTCGGCACACTTGTACTCATATTCCACCACCATCTGGACCTCTACACAGCATGCACGCAAACATTTTTGCACATTTCATAAACAAATAAACGGAATGTATAGAAATGATGACGTTTTAAATCGTTAGTTGCAGGCCGTGGGAGAGCTTCGAAGTGAACTGTCAGAAAAAGGAAGAGCTTAGCATGCATGAAGATGTCTATCGGGTTTGATGGCTATCTTCACAAGTATGAAGGCTCAGTTCAGGCGTGTGGTGGGGATGAACCAAAATTAAACACATTTGCAACACTGAGTTAAGTCAGGTCAACAGGCTTGTTGCTAAATTAAAAAGATTAAAAGGTTGCTCCCATGGAGACTTTTGACAAGTGGAAATATAAGACAAGTGATAATGTGGTCTCCCTCAGGCGAAGGGTCCCAGTTTATCTGCATTAATAACAATGTTAGGCTAGCATTACATGATGACCGAAACGTGTTTATCTTATGATAGTCTCTCCTATGTTTTTTTTATAGTAGAGATTCAGAAAAAGAAAATCCAGCAACAGCGCTTGAGTGTATACAAAATGGAGAAACACAAGAAATGGTTACAAACTAAACTAATACTTTGAATGAATTATAAAACAAATTCAAGTGTTCTTTTGTCAGCCATTTTGCACTGCTTTTAGGTTTTTGCTACGGTATTTGAGTACGACTATCGAGGTACTTTATGCAGGTATAATATGGAAGTCACAATTTTAGCATTACAACAACAATAGTCTTCTTAACACTAAATAAATACGTTTTCAAATGTTTCTGTCTCCAAAACTGAAACATGCTGCCACATCAACACAGTATCTGCTTTGAAAATGTTTAAAGCTTGATCAAGCCCAGCCACGATGGAAACTACAAAATGCTGGTTTCTGTTGAGTTTGTTTGTGTATGAGCTGGCCGGCAACAGGAGGAGGAGGAAAAACGTCAAAAGATGAGCACATCCTTTGCAGACATCTGCCTCAGGGGCAATAAATCTAAATAAATTGGCCGGGTGGGAGACACCAGAGTCAGAGGGCAGGACAGCATCACCCCCCACCCTCTTTCGCAACACAAACACACTACATTTACACACCATTCACATCTTCAGAGCCAGACCAAACCAAATTAACACCTCCTGTCTTGACACAGTGAGTGGAAGTGGCTAAAAACACATTTTGTAGGCATTTCAAACGGATGCTCCAAAACAATAGAGTAGTGTTTTGGCGTAGCTACAAGTACATGGATGTCCTTCATATGCAAACACATACTAGTACACTGTCCTCAAACAATCACAATTTCACAATGTTACTAGTAGTACAAGATATTCCACAGCTGTCAACCAGTGCAGTTTCAGCTCACTAGTACTAACAAGTAGTTTTCCTACTTGTACACCAAAGTTGCACTACGAGTGAGCAGAAAGGTCGTATAGTAGTGGAAAGCAGTAACGTTACAAGGCAGTCATCCTATTAGTGTGCCTTAGTAATTCGACTAGTAGACAGTACAAAACTAGAATGCTGACCTTAAGCTGTATATCAAGAGATTAATACTCTATAGCTTTATTAATTCAATATCCTTGATATCAAGCTTGGTGTAATACAAGTAGTGTTTACATGTATTGTACACGCTTTCATACATGTAAGAACTGCTTCACGGATGTCACCATGTAGTAACTTGCCCTTTTACAAGAATGCCAAAGTTACTAGTACTAATACTTTATATTTGTATGGTCTCTGTCCTTACTAGTAGGACAACTTTAGTATTCAAGGTGGATGGCTGCATGCTCCTTGAATTACACATTAAAAATTGTCCTGATAAGTTCTAGTGTTTCACTAGTAGCAGACCTACTAGTGTGCTGAATTTTACTAATGGACATGCTTGATAATCAAGGATAAGTAAACGCTCAAACGGGTTTCCATAGCATTTGGCTTAAAACTGCCATGTTGGTGGATTTTTTTCCACCCACGTGTAACAAAAGAATCCACGCGTGGAATTGGAACAATGCAAGCGCATGCAAAACACTTTAGTACTTTATTGACACACTACTTTACATACTAGTATTTGAGGGCTTTCCCAGTCTGTAAACGAGACACCTGGCGGATTGCACGCGCTTTCAACCCCACGTAATAGAGACAACAAACTTTACTGCTAAAAAATAATTCAACTTTCAAAGCCAGTTAAAACTCACACACGCTTGTGAAGCGACCCCTTATTTTATTTAATTTAATTTTAAACCTACCAGCATCCCCATCACGTCGGTCCAAAGTTGTGAGAAACTGTCGGACCCAGTGGCGCTGTCGGCCCGGGCGGGCTCCTCCGAAGGGGGTCCGGTCCCCTGGTCGCCTTCCATGGGAGCGGGGAGGCACGATAATAAACGATAAACGAAAACGCGGGGTTGAAAGGCCAAAAAGTGTGTGTTTACAACACCGGTGGAACACTCTGAAGTGACAAGGTTCGGTCCAACAAGCGCAGCGTAAACGTCCAACGAAACATGGCGACGAAAGGGACCCCGAAAGAACCTCCGAAAAAGATGCAGGTAAACACTTGTTGCTTCGTATGTTCTCAACGCAAGGTCACGCGGTGCTCTTTGAAAACTCGAACTTCCCAAGTTTTAAAAAGGGGGGAAAAACAACGTTTGTTTTCGGGGGGGATGTTCACAGTCCGACGGGTGTAAGAAAAAAAAAAAGGTAAAGAGTGGCAAAAAGAATCAGAGCAGAGCACACATGGTTGGAAAGTTTCGACAACACAGCGTGAGAGAGGCTAATCCTCCAAACACTGCGCCTCCCTCTGCAGCTCTTCTCATTAGCCTGCTGCACTCCCTCCCTCTGTCGGTCCTTCACACGCACGCGCACACGCAACTAAATGCATATCAGTCATGTCCCGCACCCGGACAGTTCATTAGGTACAACTAGTAGCACTATCCAATGAGTGATTTTGTATTTAAAAATATCTAGTAATAGTAATGGACTAATGGACTGGTCTAAACACTGCATCCTGATTAATATTGTGTTTGTGAAATATGAATTAAGCAGCAAAATCCACTAACTTTAATCCAGCTCAGGGGGCAGCCATTTTGCCACTTGCTGTAGACTTAAAGAATGACATCACAGATGCTCAGAGCTCAGTTAACGACCAATCACAGCTCACCTTGCGAATGTCACATGACCAAACTCAGAAAAAACGGTGAGCCTCATTTTTATTTGACAGCAAGCAAAATGGCCGCCAATCAAGATGGATACAAACAGTGGATTTTGTTGTTTAATTCATTTACCACAAACGCAATATTAACTAGTGTTGGTGAAATACATTGCTTCATACTTAAGACTGGTTCCAATAGTTTTGACCCAATGACCATTTCTCGCCAGATTCTCTATTTTGCCTGACGACAACAGCCGCCGAGCCATGTGACACAAACCGGCAGGATTTCCCAGTGAAATTTACAATCCCAATTTTTAGTCATCCCTCAACTTCACCTGCTTGTGCGCAACAGGATCAATCTACGGCATGAAGACACATTTAAAAGTACCATAACAGAAGGAGCAGATGAGAAGATGAGAAAAAAGAAAACGTTTACCCGCACATTCTTTCCAGTAGCCATGCAAAAATCATCAAATCCTGCGGTATGAAACTCAGTGACAAACACGCACACTCTGCTTTTATGATCTCTGCTAAGGAGGTCAGACTTTAGCAACTATTGTTACTAAGGGTGGGAATCTTTGATTGTCTCACGATTCCATTCGATTCCGATTTTTGGGTGCGCGATTCGATTCAGAATCGATTTTCGATTAAGAACAATTTTTCTATTCAAAATTATTTGATTGACAATGATTTTTGCTTCAATCTTTATATGTGCAAGGAATTGTAATGATCTACTCCAGTCTGACTCACTAATGCTAATTAGTGCTCTACTCGCGGCACTTTTATCACTCAAAAGAACGGCTCTACGCTGCAAAAAAACTACTTTTATTGGAATAACTTGATCGTGACTTTTTCCTTCTACTCTCTAATGTGGCTACAACTTAACAGTGTATCAGACTGCGTGGAACCACACTGCCCCTAAGTGGCTAAATCGGGTAAAACATGAACAGCGCTCCCAAAAAAGGCACACACAAACAAAGGGAAGACAGTATAAAATAATTTAAATAAAATAGATTCTGAATCGTACTAAATGAGAATTGCGATTCTTATGAGAATCGATTTTTTTGGCGCACCCCTAATTGTTACCTCCGCCAAGCACAAACACAAGAATGACGAGGTTACCTTCTTTTGACTGTGCGTTTATTCATGTTTATACAGCACAGGGATGTGAAAAACCCTAATATATATACATATATGTATATATTTTAGTTTGAGAGGGGCTCGAGGCGTTCTTTCAAGTCTGAATTTTTTATTTGATTTTTTATCAACGTACAAGTAGGCTTCTCCTTCTATATTTATTTTCTTCTGAAATTGAGCTCCCAGGGCAACCTCGCCATCAGTGTTGAATTAGCATACAGTTCAAAAGCTGGAAAACCCATTTATAATTTCCTCTCGTCTGACAACATGACACCTCGATGTGTGTGCTTCGTGTGAAGAGAAGGACACACACTTGCACGCGCACACACACACACACACACACACACACACATGCATACAGAGTGGTGTTTGATGAGTCAACAGGCTTGCTCCCTTCCTCGTTACCAGTCTGACCTCTCTGTTTGGGACTCTGCAGGTGGGGTGACACTTTCTTGTAATTTGGGTTTGGGGGGGAGTGACTTCACGTCCTTTCGTGTCTTTAAGATGGTGGGGGGGTAGTGTGGCCCATGGGTCATGTCTGACAAGTTGAGGGTAGATGTAATGATGTCATGGAAACACACACACACTAGCGGCCAGTGCTACATTGAGTTTGTAGATTCAACAAAACCTCTATTGTGTGACCATTAAGAGTCATTTATAACTCTTAATGAGTGCATAACTTCCGTTATAAAGCGTTTTTCAGATGTAAAAGCAAAACACATGGATAGATGTCATGCACACACATTATTCACCATCACCCTGTTATTTTCCGTACGTCCCGACATGCATGCATCAGTGCGTACGACCGAGCTTCCCGCGCCGAGTTAGCATGACAACTCATCGCCATTTTCCACTGACCCCTTCCCTGCAGCGACGTTTCTTTATCAAGAAAAGGGGTCGAATGATTGTGTGGAATATTAATTCACAAGTTTAATGGAAAATATGGTGTTCCACAGGGTTCAATTCTGGGGCCTCTGCTGTTTTCATTGGTGTACTAAGGAAATAAGGAACTATAAAGTGAGTTGAGGAGCTTCATCGCGACAAATATCGTTTTGCCGCCATCTTGTGGCATCTATAGGAAAGAGGCAAATTACCGATATTGGGAGCTAATATTCATTTTCAGTTTAAAAAAAGAAAAATGAAAATATTGTTGCAAAAAAACTCCAACTTATACATTTGTTGAATTTGTTAAATGCCTTTGTATTTTAATTGAAAAACTTTTTTAGATTTGCAAAAATGTTGGTTTGTTTTTTTAAATCTTAGACTACAGACATCTTTGTTTAATAATAATAATAATAATAATAATAATAATGATAATAATACAGTTAATTTATAATGCACTGTAGTGTTATAAAATTCTAACAAAGTTGAGGGAGCTGATAGAGTCATCAGCATGTCTTAAAAAGTTAACATTTTCAAAAATTACCTGAAGTTATCACCGTTTTAAATTGATCTCTTATCATATTTTAAATAACAAGACTGATATTTGGCATTTTAACAAAAATCGGTGGCGATACTCTATCTATCCCTACAGGCCTTAACCTTTTTTGTGTGTGTGTGTGTGGGGGGGGGGGGGGGGGGGTATTATGTTTTATAATGAGGATAAAATATTCACAGGCATATATTCTTTATCCTCTGCAAAAAAAGACTATGAATCTTACTTGGTTTATGAACTGCCAAGAAAATAAGGTAGCCAAGGCACGTACACTAAAAAAGCAGCACATTATGCATTGATTTAACAAAGAAAGTGTGACAAAAACGATTCAAAAAGCTTTAGAAATACCCCCTTTCATGTCCTTTTGTGCATCCATGCTGCAAATACACAACAAAGCATAACTTCTGCTCACCGCCGCATTGCATCGCCACATTCGCCACACAGTGCACACATGCCCGTCTGTTGGGCCACGTGTTCACTGATTGTGTTACGCCATTGTGAGTGCGAGAGAGCCCAGATACCAGAGCGCTTCCATCACCCGTGACCGAGGGGGACAGATGTTGTTTTGGGTGTAAGCGAGATCGCAAGAGGAATGAGTAGCTGGAATTCTTGTCCAATCCAAAGAAAGAAAAGTCTTGGAACTGCAACTTTGGATGACTGAAAATGTTCCCTATAGAAAATAATGGAATACAAAATATAAAACCTCCATTACCTGCACAGACTACTCTCACTTGGGATGTCATCGAGGACCAATGAGGTTATGAGGTTAAGTCATTTATCACCTTAAAATATGTCCACACTGATATCTTATCACTCACTTTCTAAATAGTTCCTTCCACTTTGCTGACAGTCTGTACAGGGAAATTGCACACAGTGGCACCCCCTGCTGGTGTCATGCACACTTGCAGGCCAAAGAACACAAGGGTGGGAAAAAAAAGAAAGAAAAAAGCCTGATGTTATTGATGTCCATGCATGCTGTGAACTGCACAAATACACCCTGCAGTTTTACCCCCAGGATTACGTTTTATTATAGTATTTGCCTCAGGTTGATTTAACACAAGAATACACAGTGAGAGTTAGTTAATCAAGCACATGGAGACATAGCTTTTCATTTAATACAATTTATGAGTAATCTAAGAAAAAAACACACTAAAAAAATCACAGATGAGCAAAAAGAGCAAAGAATAGTAAATATAAAGCTTGTTCTCCACTGGAGGGCGGGAGTAAAGCTTGCCAGGTCATACCTGGAATATCTATTTAACTCGTTCACTCGCAGCCATTTTCACAGAAGCAACCCCCTTTGCTCCCGGCTGTTTTACTGGATTTTGACTGATTTTGCAGGGCCCACAGAATATTGTGTTCTATTGCTATAAAAACATGGAACCGACCAAAAGAAAGATTAGAGCCTCTTCTTTCATTAGGGAAAAAAAGTATATTTGTATCCGTTTCCGTTTTGCAGCCATTAGCATTAGAATATAGCTAAGTTTTATCATTATTCACAAACCTGTAGAAAACACTGGGGAAAATAGCTCGTTGCAACATGGCCGAGGCTGCTCTCTTATACTCTGCTGCTACCTTCTGGACGTTTTTTGTAAAAACTACCATTGCCTTAAGCGAGCTCTTCAGGTCAGAGGATGCAGCAAAGCCCTCTGTATGGGCTAACATAAAAAAAAACAAACATTTTGGGACCATGGCACTATTAAAGATGACTTGGTTTGACTTAAAATATAATGTTTTTATTAGTGCTGTCAAAGTTAAAGTGCTAACTAATTAATTAATCACAAAAAAATTATCGCATTAATCATGAATTAACGCAAATTAATCACACTTTAAAATTTTTTACCATAGATGATCATTTAGCGTGGCAGTGGATGGCTAGAAGAAACATCATTACATGCGTTAAATAAAGTAAAGCATTTAATAAATGTTTGCATATCACATTTGGAATATTTGTTCATGTCAAAATATTGGGGTCAATTTTTTTTCATTTAAAATTATGCAAGTAATTAACTGAATAGAAAAAGAGGAGGATGAGTCCTCATAACATTAAATGTTGAAAGAATTAACACATAACTGGTGCTCTTCAAATTTGGCGGGAAAGAAATGTTGATTTTAAAAAAAGCCTTTTTTATTAAGCGATTAATCGTGATTAATCAAAATTCTAAGATGTGATTAATCAGATTTAAAAAATGTAATCATTTGACAGTTCTAGTTTTTATACGTTTTTGGGAGCAAACGAGTTAAAGGCAGTAGCTTCCATCTTACAATTTATGCAAATAGCCACAGTAGTTTCCCTGATTATAACGAAAACAAACAAACATTCATTTGGCAGACTTCACTCGGTCTTCTGCGAGCCAGATTGCTTTTTTTCAGGCGTCCGCATCATGCCTGCCGCACGTCCCGCATCCGGTGTACAGACAGGAAGAGCACTCGCGCACATTTAAAAATACATTCAACCAGACGTAATCCACCTCACGTCGCAATTATAGAAACCCTCAAAATTATACAGAAATGCAGTAACTGAGCACACGGCTGTGCCATGTTAACGTCATCTGGAGCAGTTTAAAATCAATTTGTATCTAATAACAGAAAAGTTTATTAAGATGATTACAGACGTGTTTTTGCCAGACAGAGTTGGATGGAACGAGGTTTGGTCAGACCAACCAGTCTGATGATGGAAAATCATAATTTTAAGCAGGGGGTCACCCCTGGAATTGACAATTTCATTTCAAGAAATATTAGAAGAAGTTGTAAATATAGGTCAGTGCTTCTGCTGGCCTTGAGATGTCACCACTGCTGTCCACAGACAGAAAGAGAACTCGTTCGCACTTTTTACGCAGCCTGTAAATCACATCTAAAAATATCATTAACCCGCGTTGATAACTAGTTTGGTGGAACGCTCGTCTTCAGCCTGCCTTGGCTTGGAGCAAATATGCACAAATACGGGCGACGTTGGGTTATAAATGAGACGTTATGCAAACCCGAGGGCTGCCACCGGCTGCTGTGTGGCGCAGCTCTCTGTAATTAGTGGTGTATCTCGCACACAAACGGCAACACACACACGCGATATGTCACACTCATATGCTGCAATAAACAAATAACCTCAAAGGACCCTTGATTGCATATTTATCAGTAGATTTACAATCACCAGAAAAGTTGGGCCTTGGGACACAAGTGGCCCAACTTTGAAAAATACAATATAATTGAATGCAAATCCCGGGTTAAAATTTACTGTCAAACTAAATCTAAATTAAATTAGTGCTCAATTGATTTTTTTTTTGTCACGATTAATGGGCAGATGAATTAAAAAATATATATACATAATGCATAAAATAACTTTTTTTTGATCCTTTAACACAACCATAAAAATATGGCAGAACATTTGACTGTAACATTACTTTGTCATTTAGTATTTTAACTTGAGATAAAAATCGACCAAAGTTTAAAAAAATAAATTAAAAAATCTTTGGATAAGGGACGTTTGAATGTCATTATAATGTGTAATAATAATATTACACCTAAATGTAATAATATCAGTCAATTAAATTGGACAGACAATTAATCAGTCTGACCTTACAAAGAATTACATTTAAAACATCACATAACTTTAGTATACTCCCCCTCAGGAACAAGAAAATACTCATGTTTTTTTTCATTTACTCTCCACCACGACTATAAATAGTATCATTTATCTATTAAATTGTTGTACGTTACCTCTGCAGAGGAGCTAATCCTCCTTGCACACGCTGATGAGAACGAAACTGCCCCCTACTGTAGTGGATGTGCAATTACACTTTATTCTAGCACGGGGAAAAAAGTATGTTTCCTGTTGTTTCGCAACACACCGCACCCCACACCCTATTTAAGGACTGCTTTAAGTGTGCTAGCTTAATGCTAACACATAATGGAAAACACCATTCACCGGCTAACGAACAGCATTTTGAAAAACGTGTTGAGGAAGTGCAATTAGTCAAGACAGTGCTCCTCATTGACGTGATGAAAAACTCATTTAGATTGTCAGCTGCGGGACAAGATTCATCATTTTACAACCTCAAACTCCACAACATGTCAGCCGAAATAATAAATGGAAGCGTTCATTACGAACGACAACAAACCAGTGTGGCAGCGAAAACTCGATCGATCCGTCTGTCTGTCAGTTTACATGAGCGTCAACCACACACAACACACAAACAAAGTTGCAAGCTCAGCCCAATGCAGCCCTCCGCTTTCACAGGAATGTACACCCCCACGCTCCAGTTCCAGGCCAGACCCGTCCCTGCTTACACTGACAAAATATGAACCCGGTGGCATGGCGTTGAGCCGCAAAGAAACACAAAACCAAACAAATGTTGTACAATTTTCCTAATTGTGTGTATGAGTTCCCATGGTAACATAATTTAAGTAAGACTTGTCTTTTCTCAGCTTAGAACATTCAGAGAATATTCCTATCAAGATAAATCGACAAAGAGAAGCAACTAATCAATGCACCTTTCTGACACGGTCATTTTTTGTCAGAGTCTGCTAACATGTAATCAAACACAAAAAAAAGCCTATCAAGAGACCACAACACACGGAGCCGTCTGTGGTCATTAGCGCTGCGTGTCTAATTACTGTCCTTCCTGTTTGGATCTGAGGCCAACCCAATGCACCAAATAAATGAGCCTTGTCTTTACCAAATCACCCCCCCCCCACCACCACCACCTCGTTGGAAGAGCAGAGCCTGTCTGCAGCCAAGACGACTCAGCGGGACCAGCAGCCGTATAAAAGCTAATAAGGCCAGTGAGATTAAATGCAGCATTACTTTAGGATACAGAACATACACACATACTCTACCACATACAAAAAAATAAATAAAAATATTTTAAAAAAATAGAAAAAAAGAGAGCAATGATGATGACATGTCAAATCGGTAAAATTACCGAATGAACAATACTGAGCTCTCCAGAAAAAGAAAAAAAAAGGATACAGAAGGTTGGGCGCCTGAGGAATATCAAGTTTGAAAACAGACTGGACAGGACCCAAAAAAGTGCTGATTCTTCAGTTTTTCGAATGAAGCCTTACACTGGACTGTGAACCTCTGCTTAGTGTGGGGATGTGTCCCATAGCCACCCTCAAAAGGTGAACCTCTGCATTATAGAGAGACGAGATGAGGTTCTAACTAATTCTCTTTATATTATTTCCGAACTTGGAAGTCAACCAGCATTATGGAATGCTTTGAGTTCCACTTTGAAGGCTCCATTGTACATTAAGAAGTATCCTTTGAAAACACTTATATAAAACATGTTTGCTCAAGATGATCTGAAAAACAAAAAAACGGATAACATATGGACCATCAATCATCATCAAAGACTTTGGAAGGCTGAGATAAAAAATAAGTGATAGCAGCCCAGAAACTATTACAGACTTCATTCTATAGGTTATTTTAGATGTCTGATGATCATCATAAGCACTCAAACATCCAGCCAGCAGCGACAAGGCCGCTCTTTTTTTTATGTCTTTACAGAAAAAGAACCTATCAGTACTGGGTAAAAGACAAAGGCATTAGTCACAACCACACGAAGGGTCAACAAGGCCTACAGGGTTGGAAAGCCGTGGGCGAGCTGCAGCGCAACAACACATCCGCGCTTTGCAGTCAAGTCCAGGCGAGACGTTGTTTAGTTCCAGAGCTGGAGCTCAGTCATAACTTTAACAAGATTCACGTTCGGGAAAAAAGAGGCCCATGTGTTGCTAACAGGTTTATAGCTCGCGGCGGTGACGCGACGGCGAAACAGAAGCCGACAGTCAGCTGTGAGGACTGAAGACAAAACGGGGGATCGTGGCGACGGATGGTCGATGTGGTCCAGAGGGCAAGATCAGGGGTGGAGGTGCGAGGGCACGGGGGGGGGGGATCAGGAGGCGTGAGTGGATTTTACAGTTCACAGCTGGAGCAACAGCTCCCCCTGGGGCAAAGTTGGGAAAACACTACAGCTGCACTACATTTGGCCTTGAAACCCTCACACACTGTTAAGTGTTTGGGGTAAAGTTGACCGACCATGTCTGAAAGACTGCAGTTGACTGTAAGAACGTTAAAGAACTCAATTTGGTGTAAAAACAGACTGCAATTATTTGTCCCGTCCCCCCCACACAGACTCTGCTCTCACTTTGGCACTTTTATGTGTTTACCAGCCTTTACTTTTACAATAGCCATTAAACACCCACCTCTGAGTGAGATGTTAATGCACGGCCGAGGCAGGGAAGAAAAAAAAAAAATTCAACCAACTATGATTCATTCCATGCTGGCAGGCTCTCCATTTTTAACACCTCACTAGAGTCCATAACTTATCCTGACACATGAACAGGTTCGTGCCCACGAGTGTGCATGTGGGCTGGCACTTGTTGGCGCCCACACAGGCACACACATTCTTGATCCGTGTTCACGGATGTGGATTATTTTATTCATCCGTGACTGGTAACGCAGCTGTCCTGAGATGCACTGACTCTTCATTTATGGATCAATAGCTGCTTGAATCAGAGACAAAAAAATGAGATGGTGTTCAGTGGCCTGGATTGAGGCCACCGTCGTCAAAAGGTGGTAGAAGGGTGTGAGGGACTCTTATCTCAAATGATATGAATTGCCAGCTGCATTTCGGGTTGTGATGCAAGGATTTATTAAAACACGAAGGCTTAACCAAAAATCAGGCCTAAAACTTACTCCCACGTCCACAAGCTTGTGTCTCAAGATTATTCATTGCAGATTGTGCATTTTCAGCTCTGAAAGGCGCGATTTCCACAGAATTCTTTGAAAATTGGTGAGATATTTCTAGCTGTCAGACCATCTGTGGCTCTAATTGACTTGGAGGAAGCCACCAGGGTGTGAATTGAAACCAAACTATGACATGACCAAAAGCAGTCCTTCAATCGCTTACTCCCACGTTCACACATGACTATTTGATTCTTGGTCAACTGTCTCAACAAGATTATTCTCTCGATTGAGCATTTTCATTTCTGGAAGGTGCTTATCCACAGAGTTCTTTGAAAATTGGTTTTAGAAGCAGGATACTTCGAGCTGTGAGGCAAACTGTGGCACTCAGTGGGTTGGATTGAGGGCACCACCTTCAAGACCTGGTGGAAAGGTCTGATTTGACTCTATTGCAGTGGTCCTCAACCCTGATCCTCAGGGACCGGTATCCAGCCTGTTTTCCATGTCTCCCACAGCCAACACAGGTGGAGATCGTTATCAGCCTTCTCCAGAGATGGCTGATTAGCTGATGATATGAATCACCTGTGTTGGCTGTGGGAGGCATGGAAAACAGGCTGGATACCGGTCCTCGAGGACCAGGGTTGAGGACCACTGCTCTATTGCCAAGACTGACAACAAAACTATGGCCTGACCAAAATCAGTCCTTTAAACCCCTAGTCCCATGTTCACAGACATGACTATTTGATTCTTGGTCAACTGTCTCAACAAGATTATGGGGTAGATGCCACGGACTTCCGACTTTTACACACTTCCACCCCTGCGGCCCCCCAACTGCACGCTCCCGCTCATCGTCGGCAGGGCGTCTCGGCTATCTGAACCGCTTCGGACACTGAGACAGACACTACACACTCGCAGACTCGCACCAGTTGACGGGAACGCGCAACCGAGGGGCACAAAGGCGGAAGCGAAAGTACTGGGACGGTGCGGGGCCCGGGGATTGTGCCTTGGCGCTGCCGTGACCTGGGGGGCCCTGGGGGGTTGTGCTTGCTCTGTTCTGGCCGGGGTCGACTGCTCCCCTCTTTGGTGGAGGTTTTCATGCATGCCAGATCCACCACACCAGCATCTATCGAAACTCAAACACAATCTGCTTCTTCCTCTGGTCGTTGAATCGGTGGAGGCTGATGTCTGTGGATCTCATTCTGCTTCGTCTGTCCTTTCTTCCTTTCCTCAGTCTCTCCTTTGGTCTCTTGAGGTTTCCCTGATTTGTTGGAATTTGGATGTTTCTGGGGTTGGTGAAAGACTCTGGTTGGTAACCCGGTGGGTCCTAGGTAATGTCTGGTCGGTGCTGGATTTCACTTTCCTTTCTTTTCTTTGATCCTTCCTCAGGTCTCCTGACAACCTCACGACTCTAGCTGGATTGTGAAATATTCGGTTTAGGTGAACGGTATGGGATTTTTAATAGGTTTTAGGTGAATTGATGAGTACACACACACACACACACACACATAAAAATAAAAATAAATACATAAAAAAAAAGAGCAATGATGATGACATGTCGAATCGGTAAAATTACCGAATGAATAATACTGAGCTCTCAGAAAAAAAAAAAAAAAGTACTGGGACGCGGCCCACACATTCACAAAGCAGAAACGGAAACAAAGTTGATGGGTGAAAACCCGGAAGTCCCGCCTCCTCCGTGGCATATAGTCCATTCTCTCGATTTAGCATTTTTACCTCTAGAAGGCGCTTATCCACAAAGTTCTTTTAAAATTGGTTTTAGAAGCAGGATGTTTCGAGCTTTGAGGCAAAACCGTGGCACTCAGTGGCTTGGATTGAGGGCAAAGCCTTCAAGACTTGGTGGAAGGGTCTGAATTGACTATGACCAAGACTGACAACAAAACTGACTATGACTATTTTGTTCTTGGTCAACTCTCAGCAAGTTTGTTTTCACCCTTGAAAATTGTTTTTCAGCTCGAGGGTGCTACTCCACAGACTTCTTTGAAAATTGGTTTTGGAAGGATACTTCCAGCTGTGAGGCCTTCGTGGCACTCAGGTATAGAACCAGACTAACATCTCTCCAACAACTATTGTCTTTTTTTAGTTTTGTCAGCTGCAGGACTTGAACAGTGAGCATCCGGGTGGCAACTGCCATTTTTGAGTTTTGATACCAAGACAAGCTACAAGATTTCTATTGCTCAATTCGACTGGGTGACCAGTTCTTAAGAAATATGTGAACATTGGTGTCACTAGTGGGATGTTTCTAGCTGTGAGGACATCTGTGGGACCCACAAGATAGGAAAGTAGTAGTAGCCCCTTTCACACTGCCTTCCCCAGCCCAGCTGCCATTTGATTAGTTTCCGAAAGAAGCAACATTGGTACCTCAGTGAGTTGTGAAAATGGCTATCAACTGTGTGGCGTAATAGGATGACATCCAGTAGAGCATTTGAGGTAACGGTAGTCGACACAATGATACAGTCAGTGTTGGTTAACAAATCATCGTAGAAGGATAAAAGTGTGCGAAACAAACCTCACACTTGTTCTGCTCCCGAGAGTAACAATGGCATGGTGTGGTGTCGACACGCGTCTACAATAAAAACTGAGATGGAACACGACCAAGACGACTTGGGATGACGTAGGAAGAGTTCCAGTGAAACAACGCGTGCCACTGTCCGGCTTCTTTAGAAGCGCGCATGTATATGAAGGCCAACCATTGTGTTCAAGGTTGAGGCTTCGGGTACTTATAAATGTTTCTCAATTACATTTGAGAGACAAGAAAATGCGTTGAGAAAGTATGTTAATGAATTGATATCAGCATTCAACCATTATAAAGTTGTCTGCTTTACAGTTAATCGATTGTTATCTTTTAATTTCATATTCATCCCTATAAGGCCTCAACACCTCGGGTGACTCTCCTTTCTCGATTGGGGCGATCTTGCAAGGTCGCTTGGCAAAGCCATCAGCTGGGTAATACTGCCCTCTAACGGATTATCTGTGCAATGCATGTGTCAGATCATATACGTCAGGGTTTTAATGGGGGAAGAAAAATTACACTCTTTATAGGGTTATATGAAAAATTTGACTTTTTAATTCTGCAGTGAGGAAATTTGTGATTTCTAAAATATTAATTAGTCGAGTCCTTCATGCTTGTGGATATTCTCAGTCATCCAGGTTGTTTCAATCTCAGGGCATTGAATCATTGAATCGATCGCAGAAGATGTTGCAAAGAGGTCTGACGTTTGGTGGACTTAAGTCCCTGAGTAATTGAAATTCAATAACTACTGATGTTTTAGTCTCTACGTATTTTACGTAACTGAAATATTTTTCTTTTGTACATGTTTTATTAAGTCAATTCACTTTAAACCGTAACTTTTGTTCATTGCTTAGCTGTTCAGAACTCAGAGCATTAACGTCAAATCCAACTCAAATCTAATTTGTCCAAATAAATGTTTAGTGTTTGTTTCTTTATAAATAACAATCACATATGCAAATGTTCCTAGCTGAGTCCTGAAAACGAGTCGAAATGCTGCAGTCTCATTTTCCTCTCCCCATGTTATGCATCATATTGAAAGAGCTGGGTTACAGCTATTATTGGTGGGAGGGGGAGGCAAGCTGGTTCTTTGTGCGAATACAAAACACACTTGTGATTACTGCTGGCTCTGCTGCTTTCCCCGGATAGCAGCCATTGGCTAGCGCAGCGGGCAAACAGGAAACACTAACGGCGTAAAAAAAAACACACACACATGAAGACATGCTTTACGAATACTGTACTTAGGTATTTAATGTGTAGACTATTTGCATCTTTTGAAGTAGTACGTGCGATAAAAAGTTAGTGCTGTCATATGCTTCACCTTGTAATCGTAGATGAGTGTGTTTTGTCTCAGCGGCCAAGTCTCAATATATTTTTATTCTTGTCTTTCCTGCCCAGCGTGGAGACTGTTCAAGCCGACAACATGCATTGTAGCAACATGGCACCGCCTGACTATAAATCAAAGTGACGTTGGCTTGTTACAGTCAGGAGTCGAGTGAGACGCGAGCAGCTGCGCTGACAGCAGGGGAGCAGTGAATTACACTTGCGCATATGGCACCGCTGCACCGCCAAACCATTCCTCGCAGCCAGAGATGTTTCATTACCGACACCGTCGCACAACGTGGATCTTTCACAAGTATTAGCCATGCAAGGTCCAAGTCATCAAAATGTTTTCATATTCCGTAATCGTCTGAAAGTACATCAGTGACTGTGGCTCTCCTTGCCCACATGTAAGGGTTAAGGCCCGACCGATTAATCGCCGTCAAGCATCGGCCAATTTTTTCCCTTAAAATGTTATCAAAGAAATCTGAAGTTTCCGACGCTGTGAAAGTACCCTGAATGCACCATTTTGCTTGGGTAGCATTAGCAACTAGCAAGTATGCTGTTCTGGTTAATCTGCTGTCCCTAAGTCTCCTTTAAGTTGTTTAATGACACCTTAGTTGGAGTTAACTGTAAAACTAAACACACGACGATAAGAATTACAACCACTGTATGTTTAAATACAAAACATGCTTCGTTTTTAAAACATCACTAGCCTAGCACTAATGCTAAAAGCGAAGGGAGGATCCCAATCAAATGGTAACAGGAAGTTATCAACTTCAGGAGTGTTTCTCCTTCAAATAATGAATATCCACACACATACCCACAGGTGAGATAACACTACGCAAAGGCACAAATTCTTCCCAATGTGTGAAAAACAAGTTATTTTAATAGAATTCAATCACAACTTTCTTCTGTACTCACTTTAAGTGTGTACATCATTGATGCACGGCACCACACTGCCCCCAAGAGACCAAAACGCACAGGAACAGTCAATAGTTGTTCTTACTTTTTTTCAGTTGCTATCATTTTAGTTTATTCTATTCTTATTTTACTTTCTTATTGTTTTATTTTGTCATTATCCTTTCACATTTTTTTTTTTTGTCTTAACACACATTTCCACGTCATGGCACGAAATACAATCCTTGAGGTCCCAGGTTAGCCCAGTAAGTCCTAAGACTTGTGAAAAAGAAAAGGTTAATGCTTTACAGCAGCTTTAAACAAGTACGAATGGTTTTATTATTGACACATAAATCTATAAAATAACCTTGTATACTTCATGAAATTTGTTGATAAGGTCTTACTATGGAGTTGTCATTCAAAGCAGAGAATCTTAATAGTGAAAATTTGTGCTGACACCCATTGAAAAGGAATTCCGGAGGGGGGTAATTTTATGCATTATATATATTTTATTTATTATTTATCAATAATCTGTATATTTTTCTGCTCAAAATCCGTATAAGCCTAAAAAAATGCATTTCGGTCAGGCCCTAGTAAGGGTATTACAGTACCTTAGTTGCTCCATATTGAGGGAGTTGAATAAGGTCAGTGTGCAAACAAACTTGACAGTATAATTGCTTAGAACCCTAAACTAACTGTGCCTTGGGGGTAAACAATGATTTGCCTAACTGAATGAGCCAGGTGTGGAAACACCTTGTGCGTGTGTGTGTGTGTGTGTGTCCTTTCTCCCACGTTGCATTTTCGCAAGGACATTGTTCTTGCACAAAAAGTCCACCAAAGGAACAGCGGCCCCCTTTCCGAACATTTGTATGCATCCCTCCCCACTCTTTCTCTCTCCCATCCGCTCCCTTGTTCCCAGTCAGCTGGTGGGCCAATCCAGATGTGGTAGGAGGAGGGAGGGGACTGGGGGGGTTGGCGGGGGTAACGGGAAGAGGAGTCGGGACAATGATGTGAAACAATGCACTCCCTCTAGACGAAAAGGCGCAAGTGTTTGTGTGGTGTCAAAGCAAATGAACATCTTGCAGTAGTTTCAGTGCTGCTATTTAGCTTAGTTTTATTACTGGACATGAAAATGAACATTAATAAGAGATTTTAGGGACATTCTGTGGCATTACACTTCTTAATTTAGCTGAAAATGATAAAAAGAGACAACAAACGACAATGAGGTCACAGGCTTTGCTTTAACCTCTACATGTCCGTATGCACTCCCTAGCGCTTCTTAATTCAGATTCAAACTTCAAATCAAAAAGGATCATAGCCTGATGTAACTTCCACAGTTCTACAAATTCAGTTCAATAGCATATGTGGATTTCACGCGATTGCATATGTTCCCGACAATGTATGGTTTAGGAAGCATGCCTCATTGGATCAATGGGATCATAGGCTGATCAGACTTCTGTGAATTTTCTCGAGATAGCTCCATCGTGCGTATGGCCTCCACATGCCTGTGTGCACTCCCAACAAAATCTGAATTCAAACTCAAACTCCTAAAGTAGAACATTGAGATCACAAGTTGATCCAACAACTGGAAATTTCCACATCACAGGTCAGCAGAGACGTACTGTATAGCCTCCATGTGCCTGCATGCACTCCCTTCAACATCTCAATTCAAAATCATACTAGAAATGAAGGTGGAACATTCTCATCCAATTTCTGTTCATTTCTCACAGGACAACCCAGTAGTGTGTATGGCCTCCAAATGCCGGTATTCACTTCCCACGTACCTGTATGGACTCCCTACAATGAGAAGTTGAAACTGCTCCACAGTGCATTAGTTTAACAACAAAAAGGTTACAACCACCGCTTGACAGATTAACCAGCCAATCAAATTAATTGGTTGATATTAGTTATTTTTAAAGTTAATGTTGTCGTTAAGGTACCAAAAAAAGTATAAGCTTTTTTTTTTTTTAATCAATCGTCCGATTACTCTGTTATCAGAATTTTATTCTGCTAAATTTCGGAAACAGCATCTGCCTAAAAAAAAAACCCATATGGGCCGGGCTGTTAAAATACCCATAAAATAAAACATAATTGATATGCATAGTGTATTTGATCAGGCTGTGGTAGTGAACTCAAATGTACCACATCAGATACTGTCCTTCTTATGGAAATTACAGTTTGGTGTCACTTATCTCCAAATGTTAGGGGGCTTTATAGTGTTCCGAGGTATCACCGTAACACAGTTACGAAGGAGTAGTGAGTCAGCAAAAAGACGCTGAAGAGCTGACACACGAGCTCAGCATTTTTGTCAAAAGAACTTTTCGAAAGCCAACACTCACCGCAACGCAGCTCTGTCCGCCGTTCTTTCCCGGCCCGACGTCCCGCACAGGAGTTCAACGCTGACTAAATGTGTGTGCGTGCGAGCTTTGGCAGCAACAAGTAGCTCGGAAAACAATGCACGCCAGCCGGAGCGCAGCAACGCGTCAGCAGAGCGGGGACAGACGGGGCCAGTCATCGTCAGGCTGACGCTCACATGGGACGGGGAGTGGAAGATGAGGGAAGGGGAGGTTGCAGCATTGTGTATAGATTTGCAAATGGGAGGGATTCGTCTCAATTCCCCTCTTACCATAAAATGTCTTACACTCCATGTCTCATGGAACTGGTTAACCTCCGTTTATCACAGAACATAAAAAAACAAAAAAATTTCCTACGGTCTTGCCCCTCTCACACACATTTAAAGACCCTGTAGGGTTAAGTCAGACATTTGTTTTCTAAATAGAGTACATCTTACATGTTTGAAGATAATTCCTGAAAACAGTTTTCCTCTTTTTTTGGGCGTGGTAGAAATGGCACCGCATGACATGTACTTTACTGTCCGGCGTGTGGTTTGCATCAGCATATTCTGTGATGTCCAAAATTTGATCTTCCCTTTGGATAGTCCACTAGCATGGATTCTTTAGAGCGCCTCATTGTCAACCATGAGTGCACGTATGTCATGGTGAGAAAGGTGCAAGTGTCAGGAAGGGGGATTTAGTATTTTTTTTTTTATAGTCCAAATTGACAGTCAGCATGTGGACCGACCGCGGTTTGGGAATGGAATGGGCACTTTAGAGCGCCTCACCGTTGTGGCATAGAAAAGTCCTGTGTTGACCAGGTGGGATATAATTCAGCCATTGGTGGATTTAAGTGGTCATATTTTTGCAGCGCAAATTATGCTATTGGTCTATAAATTACTGAATGGTTTAGGTTATGAATACATTAAAGAAATGCTGATTGAATATAACCCAGGATGGCTCTAAGGTCTGCAAACTCGGGCCAATTAGTGGAGCTTAGGGATCAAAGCAAACATGGTGAATTAACATTTAGTTGTTATGCTGCATGCACATGGAATGAGAGGTGTTAAGTCAGCCCCAATTGTAAATGATTTTAAATCCAGGTTAAAACTAAGGACTAAAGTTATTATATTGTGGGGAGGGGTAACTAATGCCAGTCTCCAAGTGTGTCACGGTTTTAGCTACTCCCCACACCCCCCCAAAAAAATCTGGAAAAAATAAAATGGTGAAAAAACTGTTTAAAGCTTTGTCCCCACAAGTGAGGATTACATATATATATATATATATATACAGGTCTGTCTCTTTGCACATTTTCAGCAATTATCTTCAGACATAGAAAATTTGAAACTAATTTCAAGTGAGGCGGTCCACTCAAAGATAACTAAACCAACTACTGTACTTCAAAATCCTTCCTTAAAAACACTGTTATTATCCTGTCAGAATGTAATCCCGAATAAGTGACTGCAGACAAATTTGACATATCAGAACGTAAAACAAGCTGCGCTGGAATCCCTTCTTTTTTTACTCATCTTTTTTTGCCCTTAAACCCAAAATACCAAAGTGCCTCAGACACCACACTGTACGAGGCAAAAGGAAGACCAGGGAAAACAAAAAGAGAAACCGGATACCTCTCTCTCAAAGCAACAATCATCTGCATGAGTCACTCTTCGATGAGGTTTGGGTTTGCCTCTGTTTCATTTGCAAGGGGGATGGGGTGGGGGAAACGACGGTATTCTGGAACGTTGCGCATCTAGAGGAATCCCGGAGGTCATGGGAGAGGAGGAAGAAATGGAACAGCACGAGACATAAAACGAGAGAGGGTAATGATAAGGGGGCAGAGTTGAGGGTTTTGGATTCTCCTCGTCCCCCATCTATCATCCAGCCCATTGATTCTAACTGTGATGATGATCAGAAACCAGCATGAAAGCAAACAGGAAGTCACAAACATGATGCGCAAACCTCACAACCTACTTCTGTGGCTCAGCAGTGTGTATGGCCCCCGCATGTCTGTATGCGCTCCCTACAGTGCCTCGATTCAGAATTCCGCTCATAATCGAAGGAGATCTATGGTATCATAGGATGATCCAATTTATATGAATTTCCACAAGACAGCTCACTAGTGTGTGTAGCCTACTACATGTCTGTATGCACTCCCTACCACAACTGGATTCGGTACCACACTCAATGTTTAAGTGTCACAATGAAATCATATGCTGAGCCAACTACTGTAAAAGTACACAATACAGCTCAATTGTGTGTATGAGCGCCACATGCTCGTATGCGCTCCCAACAACATCCACTCAAAATCAAGGCAGAATATCATGAGTGCAGGCTGATCCAACTTGTGTGGTACACACCTATGTTCTTGTATGCACTCCCTACAATGTCTGAATTCACAATCACACTCATATTCAAAGTGGAAGAATGACATCATACAATGCACTAGTGTGTGTAGCATACCACATGTCTGTATGCACTCCCTACCACAACTGGATTCAGAATTACACTCAAAGTTTAAGTGTCACAGTGAAATCATATGCTGAGCCAACTACTGTAAAAGTAAACAATACAGTTCAATTGTGTGTATGAGTTCCACATGCTCGTATGCGCTCCCAACAACATCCACTCAAAATCAAGGCAGAATATCGTGAGTGCAGGCTGGTCCAACTTGTGTGGTACAATCAATCAATTTTTATTTGTATAGCACTTTTCATACAAAAAAATGCAACTCAAAGTCAAATCCCCAGCCCACCCCCCCCCACAATAGGGACCCATTAAAAAAAAAGTGCATAAACAAACATTCAAAATAAAACAAAACAGATGATCTAAGGCTCAACAAAGGGCAACATAGCAACAAAAACACTATCTCAGGGAGCCCTTTGCGCCAGAAGAGAGCCGAAAGCTGCGGCTGCAGACCCAACCCCAGCTTCTGCCGCAGAGGGCTCCCTCCCTTGAAACGCTGGAAAAGTAAAATTAGCAAGCTCTATTCTTTTTTCATTCTTGTATGCATTCCCTACAATGCCTCAATTCAGAATCACACTCATATTCAAAGTGGAACAATAACATCTTACGCTGATCCATATTCCATGTATTAACATAAGTCAGCTCAGTTATGTTTATGGGCTCCATGTGCTTGTATGCACTCCCTTGCAATGTTTGTATGCAGAATCACACTTAAAAAAAATGGTAGAATAATGAGATCACATTGAATCAATTTCTGTAGATGTCAACAAGACAACTCTACACCGGGTATGGTCTCCATTTGCCCGTATAGCCTCCCTAAACATCTGCATTCAGAACCACACTCCAAATCAAATAAGAGCCAGCTTGTATGAACTTCCTCAACCGGATAGGTACTTTACTGTGCATGGCCTCCACGTACTCCCTACAATGTTTCAATTTATATTCATAATCAAATAGAGACAATTACATTCTATGCTGGCCTTAAATCTGTGAATTTATTCAAGATAGATGAGTCGTGTGTATGGCTTCCAGATGCCCCTATACGTTCGATAATAAAAAGGTATAGATACTTTGCTGTCCAAAATAGCATGATTATATGACTTTTTAGCATATTAGCAAATAATAGCATATTAGCATAGATGTTGCACGTCTAATGTTAGCAATGTGCAAATTATGTGCCTGAACAGTATACTAGTCAGCCAGTATTTATTGTATAAACTAATACCGCAGCATCCTGCATCCTGTTTAAATGTGCCGTCACAACTTTCTAACAGAGCCAAATTCCATGTAAGCCCAAACTTATACACACACACACAGATGCGCTGCGAAAAGGAGGTCCACATTCTTCGGTCAAGTGTTTTGGGCAACACGACTTCCTGTTTGAGGTGAAGCAAAACACGATGACTTGAGCCTCAAGCATCAGTTCACTTTTTCGGAGCGTCACAGTGTTAGTTCGCCACCAGAGGGACACATTAAAACTACAGTGGACGCTTGCGCACCAAACACTTACTAGCAGAAATGTGAAATGTTTATTGCGGCCATCTGTGCCGTTCAAACACAGTTCAGGCTGGTTAAGCAAGCCAAATTTAAGACTTTTAAGGCCAAATAGGTTCTGTTTACATGGAATGAGCTCATAACACATTTTGAATTGAAAATTCCAAAAACAAGATGAAGACATTTCCCACACACATTTATCATAATAAACATGAATCTATTGGCTCCTATTTTGTAGTTATGCCATTCTATGCCTTTATTTACGACAAATTCTTTACAGACGTAACTGTATGCACTCCCTACAACATCTGGAATCAGACTCACACTCAAAGTTACATTGGCACATTAAGACCACAGGCTGAGCCAACTGTTTCTAGCAAGTGCTCATAAAATGTCTCAGTATTAACTCCCAATGTCTGTATGCACTCCTTACGCATGCATTCAGACAAACATTTAAAATGAAAGTGGTACATTGAGGTCATAAGATAACGCAACTTCTGCAAATGTGTAAAATGCATCTCTTGTGTGTATGGCCTCCATGCGCCTGTATGCACCCCCTATAATGTCTGGACTTATAATCACACTTAAGATCAATGTAAACAAAGACAATATGGGCTCATCTAACTTTAATTTACCAAATACAGGTCAGTAATGTGAATGGCCTGTATGCGCTCCCTTGATCATCCGGATCCAGAATTATACTAAACATCTAAGTGGACCAATGGGATCACTGGCTGACCCAAGTTGCGTGGACTTCCACAAGACAAGCTGATAGTGTGGTTCAGGAGTGTGTACTGCTTCCACCTCCGTATGCACCCCCTAAAATGTCCGGTTCCGAAATCTTATCGACGCCTTCTTAAAATAATCGCCTAAGTAATTTTTTCAGATTTGTCAGGAAACACACAAAAATTAACCATTTGCATCATGAGTTGATTCAGGAAAAAAAAAAAAATGCAAAAAAATTGACTTAGGCAATTATTTTAAGAGTGTCACGATATTCTGATCCAACTTGTATAATTAAACAAGACATCTCAGTTGTATGCACTCTGTATAGCACCTGGATTCAATATCCCACTAAAAAGTACAGTCGAACAATGCAATAACATGTTGATCCAACTTTTGTAGACTTGGCTCAGTAGTGTTTATGGCCTCATGGCGCTTGTATACACTCCCTAAAATGTTAGTTTGTGAACACGGCGCCAATTAAACCATTATACAGTTTTAATTCTACTTCCAAATAAAATAGATTTATTGTATTTTAGACCAGAGATTTAAATTTAAGTGCTACTTCCTAAGGATAGTTAAAAGCCTTATCATAAGGAAAAAAATACTATTTAAGAATCCATAGAAACAATTGCTATTTCAGACCTTAACTCAACAAACCCCATAAGACAGTCATCACATCATTATTCCATATGTTTAGTTGTGAAATGAACTGAGCAACTGAATCAATTATTCCACATATCACGCAATCTTTCAACTTCAAAATCGTTTATATTGGTGCTGCAATCCTTTGTGTTAATAAACATTTTGCTCCCCCCCCCCCAGCACATCACACAAAAGCGCCCCAGAATCTATTAGCGGTGCGTTAAAAAGGCGATTCAATTACTGACAGCGTCAAGCCTCAATTCTCCTGAGGCAAACACTAAACCGGCACACACACACATGCACAAATTAACACTGAATAAGAGCCGCTTGTCTAAAGTCTGATCTTCCCATCTCCAGCTAGAAATTGCTGTTATTGAGGATTCATGTTCAGTGACTATGAACATCCACAACTGGACTACTCTACATAGTTTACAAGCATGTTTTCCCCATCCACTAGATGGCAGGAGAAAGCTGGTTTGCCCTGACCTACTACTCCTCTCTGTCACACACACAGGATTGTGTGTGTGTGCCAAAACAGACGGCGAACATGACGAAAGATCACAGTTGAATGCAGACGAGCAGACCCCACCACAAGGCACGTACACGAGAAAAAAAAATCTCTCTATACAACCACAATGTTAAAGGCTGAAGCGCATTCCGTCTATCTTATATACATAATGTACAGAAAAGCATTCAATTGAGCCAAACAAACATTGTGTGTCTCATTGGTAGATGCGCACTGCAAGCTATGAGCGGCTGCCGCTTGTGCGTTGATGAATAAAGACGGTGGATCCAGATGACACACCACTCCATTAAATGTGGCCTGGAGGTAACAGAGAGCTCGGGTGCATGCCTCATCGTCATGCAGCCACCCACCACGTCCTTAGAAAGTTTGTATCCGTTTGTACGCAGTAGAGGCTGACAGCATCCAGCTCAGGAAACCAATGTAGATCGATATGAATCCTGACTTTACCTGACAACTTGGAGAAGCTCCAAAGGAGTCACGTTTCAAAGGCAGTACTGCCTGTTAAAGTTGCTATTTGCTCGCCTTTTTTCATCTGTTAAAAGTTGTGGATAAACGGCACTGACACCGAATGGGGTACAAAGTCGACTTGGTGATTTGCCCTTTTTGAATGGAGAATCCGAGCCGCAATACTGTAGAAGCAGGATCACGCCAGTGTGTCAACTGTCAAGCAATACCGTAATGCTAAGGAGTGACGGTAAACACCTGATACTTATTTCTCTGGACCTATCGTGTTGAAAGCAATTGTCAGAGCAAGTATTTCATTACATCGATTTTTACCGTCTGTGGCCATACCGCTGATTGGACATCGGCGGCTGGCCTGTGAACCGCCTCCGCTCTCAGATTCTCCGACCGACTCCAGTATACGTGAGTATGACTTTATGCAACGTAAGTACCGCTTTATGCACCAATTGCATCCTTCTCACGGGTAGGCTGTCCCTGCTAGAGGGACGTGTCCGTCAACTAGAACATATTCATTTGGTAAATGTAGATGCGGCGGACACGACAGTTAGTGTGGGTTGTAGCGGACCTGCTAGCCCAGTTAGCATTAGCCATAAGCGGCCTGCTAACCGCAGTGAGCCTGTTCAGGCGCATAACAGATTTAGCCTGTTAGCTTGCACTACTTCACCTCGGTCTACTGGCTCCCGCATTTAGTTATAGGTGACTCCATCACTCGTAACATTTGTCATCCGTTCAGGAAAGGAGGGACTTGCTGTACAATACTTCGAGCTGATTGGACGATGCAGCATCTTGTGCACGTTTGTTTTGACCAATCACAGCAGCGGATGAAAATGTCGTTTTCGGTCTCATTTTAGGAAAAAAAAAAAACACGAACATCTTTACCAGATAAAAATGCACGAAGCGCCTCTCACTGTTCAACATTCAACAAGGAAACGGTGAGTAATTCTGTGAGAATGTAATTAATTGCAGCATCCATTCGTCTATGTTAGGTTGGTTTGTTTCCAACGGCGTCAGCGCTTCCTGGTTTCATCACAGCTGCATGTCCCGCCCTAAACAACGCCTGATTGGTCTGACCTAAAAAAAGGTCGGTTGCGAACATAGCAGCAGGAGCAGCGCAAGATGTATTCTCGTACTATTTGTGAACAAACCACGAGAATTCAGCTTGCTGGCAAGGTTATAATTTTCTGATTGCAGGATCTTTTTTTTTTGTTAGAAACTGCACCGACAGAGCACTGGAACAAAGTTGTACTGGTTATATTCAGCCTGCAGACAACGTATGAGAGCCACGGTGGCGCCTTTGTGTAAAGGCAATTCCGAAATGCCGTATCTAGTTGTGGTAATATCCCACCTTTACTAGGTACTTGGTACTGAGGCAGAAGTGAGTTCATGTCACATTCAATGCTACGGCTCTGATACAGCAATCAAGTGACTTTAAAAGGTGAAAAGGACAATTGGGGGATGAAGACAATCCGATATCTGCGGAGGTAGAAAGTAACAGTGCCTGGAAAGGTGGAAAAGGAGTAGGAAGTGAAGAGGGTCGCCTGCATAGATTTAGTCAAAACTGTTTTAATTTACTTATTTCCTCAGTAGAACTTTATCTGTGGATGTGTCTTGCTGTCGCAATTTCTGCTCGTATCGTCATGTCTGAAGGACCTCGTCTGTTTCCACATCAATGGGCCAGTGCCTGTGGTTGAAGTCAATGTGTATTCGATGATATGCTGTAAAAGTCTTATCTACTTCCGGCTGTCGTCATGTGCATTGAACTCATGGCTGGGGGCTGTTTCTTGGGGGTTTGGGAATACTGCCCTTCAAGATAGTATAAGAATGCTGTGAGTCCGCTGTAACGACACACTTGCGAGAGGGATGCGGCCATTTGTCTGTAAACTCGCTTGTGTCCGGAATATTCTGTAAAATAAATCCTTCGAAGGACCAGTTCACTGATCTCCAGTCTGTATTCAGAAAATCAACATTCTCTCTACCCGAAAAACAACGAACACGCGGAAGACAAAGATGGTCTTCTAACAGAAGCTAGACAACCAAGACTCAAAATCTACAGTTGGAATGGTACTTGGCAGATAAATAAGCCTCAAAAGCCGTATGAGACTTCCGACTTTAAACTTCTACCAGGCATGCCTTATTGAATTCAGCGAGTGCATATAGTTTTTCTTTGGCTTCTCTACTGATTCCAAAAGAAGGTGGAAGAAATATGACGAGGACAGAGATGCCGGGCAAAGGAGCAGGAGGAAGACCCAAGAGAAAGTCGATAAATGTAGTAGTAAGTAAAGACATGATGGCACTTAGTGTTAAAGAGGAGGATGCAGACGATAGGTTTAAATGGAAAAGTCAGACGTGTGGGGCGACTTTTAACGGTATAAGCCGAAAGGAAAAGACGTTTCCATTCGTTCCAATGATAAAAATGGATTCAAAATCAGCACAAAGTTCAAGTCCTTGAAGCGTACTTGAATTGATTATGTTCAACCTTAGTAGTTGATTAAAAAGTATACAAATTAGTGACAACATGTTAAACTCCCACTGGCAACTAATGCTACAATCCAGAACTGATTTAGGCTTTGTACTAGCTGGACACAGCACAATTGTAGGCTATTTTAAAACCCCCGAGTCCTTGTCCACTCGTCAGCGCACAAGCTCCGCCATCTCAAACGATAGCAATCATTTTTTCAATCCGTCCAGGCTGAGTCGTAAAAGCCCAGTGTTCTGCGATACAGTAAGGACACTGTGCTGCTGTTTGCTTTGCTCTTGTTATAAATAATCATTGTCATCATCCCTTTATCTCTCTCTCTCTCTCACTCTCTCTCTCTCTAGCTCACGGCTCAAATGACAGCTCACAGGCCAGCCAGGTCAGGCCAGAAATCCACTAAAGGCTGGTGATTGCCTGTGATTACAGCCTGCATCCTCCCGGATGCCTCCTGCCGACCATCTCCTCTGGGCTCATCTGGTCGGGCCTGCCTGAGGTAACAGCTCGACGCACTCCAACATTAACCGGAGGGAGGAAAATCTCTGGCGATGGTGGCGCAGACACGTAACCCCCACCCCCCCACACACACCCCTTGACATCGCCTGGAGGTGACGGCATTCATTTTCAGAGTGAAGTACCTCTCTCCGAGGTGAGAGGCGTGCGAATTAAAAGGCTCCGGGGGGTATATATGAACGAGTCACAGGAAAAGGGGAGTGAGGGAGTCTATTCCCTTGGGGGTACGCTAGTGCACCGAGTGTTGGAATTTGTCCATTTATGCACACGGATGATCATTGAGCCACATAAAGATAATCTCCTGTCGTTGAGTGGGAAGAAGGTGATCAGCCAATTTCCCGGTTTCCGAGTTAGTATTAGAGGCGGAATAGAAGTAGAACCACAACCCTAGGGGCGTGGTAGAGTGGTCGTCCCCCAACCCAGAGGTTGTGGGTTTGAGCACATGCCATTGTGACCCTGTTGAAGTATCCTTGAGCAAGAGACTGAACCCCTTGTTGCCCCTGATGCTGCGTCATGAGTAGTATGAATGTAAAGCGCTTGTCATTTGGAGAAGCGCTATGTAAACTATGTAAACTAATTTCTGGACAAATTGTGTGTGAATGCTAAGCTGAATGCTTATGAAGTAAATTGAAAGATAAATAATGTGAAAATTACAAATAATTAGTTGTAGTTGAAAGATAGAAATTAATAATTAAAAAAAACAAACACTTGAGCTGCAATCTGTCTAAGGCGGGATTCGTACCATCACTTCCTGTTTACCGGTCAAACAGTTGTCCCCTGCTATACTGCAATAATTTTTTATGGGTTTTAACAATATTATAGCAAATCCAAATTTCGAGTTGCGTGCCTTTAGTGTAGTCCCACCATAGTCTTCATACACACACTGTCACTTTTTTGTACACAGTATTAAACAAAAAAATCACCGCCTCCTAGTGAAAAAAAAGCATGACCAATGACTGACAGCCGCCCGTGGCTCTTGTAAATTCTCCTTCTGAATTAACCCCAGATTGCCCCCTTCTGATGTCCCCGTCATCCTCCCACTCTTGCAGTCACCTCCCCTGAGGCTGCTTAGGTAGGCTAATGTCGAGCTGCCATCCAGCAGAGTGGCGGCTGGTACTGAAGTCTCACTCTCGCTCTGGGGACTTGCGGGGGCCGCCCGGCCTCGTGTAATTAAAAGAGCATAAAGACAAATCAAGCTGGTGACGCTTCCAGGCCCTAAGCCAAGACGCTCTGTCGTGCTCTGTCAGGCTAAGGGCTGCTCTTTGATTTAAAAGTCAATGGGATGTTTCACAATCAAGAGCTGTGATTGGAAAATTCATTAAAAAAGTTGATCTTATCAATTAATTTATACTCTAGTTTTGACAATGCCTTCTCAAAGGTGAAATATAAAGCAAAAAGGCATACAAATCAATTAATTGATGTGGAAGTGATGGAGGATTAATTGTACTATTGGTTTAGTCTCAACTAGTTAATGTATTAGCATGTTGAGCTATGGACAGTTTGTATTAAAAGGTTGCCAAATAAGGGCAGTAAAAAATGGGGATAACGGGTCCTTGGTTTTGTGTGTTTTCACGGTACACGGATGAAGTGTCTATTTATATGACATCTTTAAAACTGTCTCAGGCAAGCCTTCAAGGCATAAATATAATTCACGTCTTTTTGTTTTCGGGAACAGCAAACGGTTTCGCATTTTTCAACGACAACAAAATCGAAGCATATCAGCCCAAGGATGCAATCAATGTTTATTTATGAGCGCAACGCCACCGCCATTTAAAATAATCAATTCCCTACTGATGGCTCCTGACCACATGTTTACGGTAGCTCAAGCCGTGCCCTTGAGGCTCAGTCGAGAGCTTTTTTGTCCTCAGCTTTGAGTGCACACACTTGTGTCGAAGATTTCACACACACACGCTCGACTGTCTGCGGGTTGGAGACCCCCATTACTGCGACAGGCTGCAATCTTGTCCAATAGTAGTAGCCGGTGTGGGCTTCAGGTATGAGGTCAACCTTTGGGGAAACACTGCAGCGTTAAAACACCTCAGGAGTCCACATTTAGAGGTGGCAAAATGACTCAAACTTTGTACTTGAGTAAAGTAAAATGTAATGATTTAACCACAACATAAAGTCCATGCAGAGCAGGGGTAGGCAAGTTCGATCCTAGAGAGCCGCAGTCCTGCATGTTTTTGATGTCTCCCTCGAACACAGCTGAGAGGCTCCGGCAGAACGTAATTATGAGCTGATGATTTGAAATACCTGGATTGGAGGCAGGAGACACCGAAAACATGCAGGACTGTGGCTCTCTAGGACCGAACTTGCCTATCCCTGATGTAGAGTGAATGTAAATATCTTCTTAATTTGACACACCACAGGAAAAATTTTAACAACCCTGCCATTTTTTTAATGATTTTTATTTTATTTTTAAATTTATTTATTTTATTTTTTTAAATCGCCAAGTATAGAAAAAGGCGCCTCAAAATTGTGAAAAATCAAGCTGTTATCCCACCAGCTAGCTAACGAGCTAACAGGCCTCCAGGCACTCTTGTCTGAATTGGGAATCTAAATGACAACGCTAAGCTCTTCTGTAATTTTTGGCATCCCGGGAACCTGTTCAGAGTGTAGGCATTTAAATCGCCAAGTGAAGAAAATGGCGCTTCAAAATTGTGAAAAAACAAACTGTTGTCCCACCAGCTAGCTAACGAGCTAACAGGCTTCCGGGCACTCTTGTCTGAATTGGGAATTCAAACGACAACACTAAGCTGTTCTGTAACTTTTGGCATCCCGGGAACCTGTTCAGTGTGTAGGCATTTAAATCGCTATGTGTAGAAAATGGTGCCTCAAAATTGTGAAAAATCAAACTGTTATCCCACCAACTAGCTAACGAGCTAACAGGCTTCCGGGCACTCTTGTCTGAATTGGGAATTTAAACGACAACGCTAAGCTGTTCTATAATTTTTGGCATCCCGGGAACCTGTTCAGAGTGTAGGCATTTAAATCGCCAAGTGAAGAAAATGGCGCTTCAAAATTGTGAAAAATCAAACTGTTGTCCCACCAGCTAGCTAACGAGCCAACAGGCTTCCGGGCACTCTTGTCTGAATTGGGAATTTAAACGACAACACTCAGCTGTTCTGTAACTTTTGGCATCCCGGGAACCTGCTCAGAGGGTAGGCATAGCTAGCTAGCTAGCGAGCTGCACACTGTAGTGTTACAAATGGCCCTAGTAATAATAAATAACTCAAAACTGTGTCTGATAACAACAAACAAGAGGTTTTATTGTGGGGGAGGTGCAACTCATGCCTGATGCCCAAATGCATCACTGGGCACCATTTTAGCCAAGCCCCCCCAAAAAGCATTAAATCTGAAATGGTGAAAGTCAGTCTAGCGCTTTATCGCCACAATTCACTACTGTATAGTTCTCTAGCAAATAAAGAATGGTCATTGGTATTTTGAAACAATTTTCTTACTTCAATACGAGGACAAATAGAAAGTATTTCTACTTTATTACTTCCCACTTTTGTCAACAATGTTGGGGGCAGTTGTGAATGGGAATGTTTGAGGTTTGTGACAGGAGTGCCGAGTGGGCGCGCTAGCGTCTGCGGGCAGGTTGGAAGCGTCGTCTTCTTTATTCACACCCCCACAAATTTAACTCACAGGAGGGGCAGACTTCTACAGGTTTACCAAAAAATGAAGGTGGGTTGTTGATGCAGAGCTCAACCACATAAACATAGCATGGAGCTCACAAAAATGAATTCATCAGCACATTTTCTTGGTAAATTATAAACAAAGTTAGTTCTATCACCATTGTGCGCGCTCGCTGGTTCTTTGGCTGTTGATAAGTAATTTTGACATTAATGTAGAGAGGACCCTGTATTGGGACTGGTGGGACATCGGTAGTATTTTACTGAAAAGGCAGGCAATTTTGACATTCATGTTGCATGAATCTCAACACCAACCCATGTTGAAAGTAGGGCTGGGCAATAAATTGAATTAATTCGATACATCGGCATTTTAAAAATCAAATCGTTGAAAATTTGCAAAATCGGGAAATCGAATTTGGTCTTATAGATTATTAAAACTTTTTGTTCTTATGTTCTGTTACATCCAGATGTTATTGTGAGTTGTAATTTTGCACAAGTGTCAGAATGCTGGATGGGTGTTAGGGCTGTGCAATTAATTGAAATTCAATTACAATTTCAATTATTACACTCCACAATTACAAAATCAACATAATTTAAAAAATATTATTAATACTTATTCTTTAGTTAGTTGAATTTATACATTTGCACTTTTTTGAATTTTAAAATAAGTAATTTAATAAATTTAGTTAATTATAGTGTTTCAAACAATTGTCTTAATATTTTTAGGTTTTTACGTTTTAAACATTTTCTTAATTTGTACCAAAAAATTTAAAAAATGATTGTCTTACTGCACAGTGCACATGCTGCACTCTAACTTCAAGTTTTTGCCAACATAAATTTATATTATAAATATATATTATTATAAATTCAGTTTGGTCGAAAAGGATCTTATATAATTATAGTGTTTCTATTTTTTAATAAATAAATATATTTTTTTTAAATGCATAACATTTTCTTGTTATGTACCAAAAAGGAAATAACCGTTGAATAATCGTGATTTCAATTATTGCCAAAATAATCGTGATTATTATTGTTTCCAGAATTGAGCAGCCCTAATGGGTGATTTACAAGACATGTTTAAAATAAACTACTTAATTGTGACAGTGAACACAAACTATGAATGTTACATTTTGATTTAGAATCAGTATTCATCATTTTTTTCTCAACATTTTGCACATGAATTACTTTTGAATAAATGAAACTTTTAAATAAATGTTTGTTGAGTTTGTTGGATTAAAATCGTAATCGTCCTGAATGACTAAAAATCAAGATTTTTTTTTTTTAAATAATTGTGTGCCCATGATAGAGCCTTGTGGAACACCAACAGAAACTATCTACGGGGAACCCTCGGTTTATGTTAGAGTTCTGTTCCTTTGGCGGCAACTTTTAAGTTGGAATATGCCAGTCTAATTCTAGTAGTAAGAAACTACAGAAAAAAGTTGTATAAAAACACTTCTCTGTCATAAATCAAATTCTTGTGCCATGTGGAACTATGCTGAAATGATTGCATCATCAATACTGAAGAAATACAAGTGAAAAAGTATTTTCGCAATGCACTCCAATAACTGTCTAGAGTTGAATTACAAAAGGTGAATACCCAGTAAAGGGTTGAGGACATGTTTGTATAAGGACATATTTTATTAGTCCGCTTGGTCCTGGCTGCCAGCAGGCTTCCATGTGAAATATGGACACCTACCCTGAGTCGCTCCCCTTAGTTCCTCTTGGCTGCTTTTAATTACATAGAGAAGGATAAGAGAAGAACTGCTGGAAAAAGGGAAAACGGTGGCAGTCAGGGGGAACCAGCAGAGTGTTGAAATTAGGATTCAACCCCGCTCCCTCCCGTTCTTAACACCCACTGACACAAGTCTGAAAATGACGGATTGCCACGCCTATAAGATGGCACCAGGTCGGGAACCCACCCCGGAACCAGCGTGTCGAACGAGATGAATAGACCTTTGCTCGGCGTTATCCGGAGAACAGGTGAAAGGGGCTAAATATTAATTAGGCGGCAGACCCCGTGACCCTGGCATTATTCCGGCGCGCTCTCTTCCCTCGGATTCCCAAGGTTAATTGACGAGAAATGAGCAATTGCAAACCCCGTTGGTCGTAGGTGTGAAATTTCCTAACCAGGGCCCGAAGCCACCCAGTGGCCTAGAAATTCCACTTAATAAAGATTAGCTCGTCTTTGGCGCAGACCTCATTCAAAATTCTTAATTAAAAGATGAAGATAAAAAATGGTGTGCTTCTTGACGGAAAATATCCTTGAGACGCAGCCACATGAAAGACTGATGCATATTTAATGCCAATGAGAAACCGCTTAGATCAGTTCCTTTGCTTTCCGAGCATTGGGGGGGGGGTGCAGTCAAAATATGGTTTCTATATCAACCTTGGCTCCTGTAGGCATGTGTGCGGATCACAAGGAACAACAACACTACCGCACGCAAACACACTTTGGAGCATTCACTTTAAACCAAAGCCTTGGAATGAAATCACTTTCGGCGCATAATTTATAGGGTCTCGCTTTTTACGCCCACAAACGGCAAAGGGGAACGCATGCTAGTAAAGTAAAAGTTCTCTTACTGCACCCGAGGGAGCGTTAGCGTTTGTCTTACGTTAAAATATGACGCTGCTGTTAGTTCAACCAGAGGCCAAATTTACGTAGTCTTTTCCTAGACGAAGGCAAATGTTATGCGTTATGATAATGTCACATACTTTGTTAAATGTAATACATGTACATTTTCTCACTGTGGCAATATTTATTATTTTATTGCAGTAAATACACCAAGAGGTTTTCATTTATTACATACAGGCTGTGTGTGTGTTCTGTAAAATGTCTTCTCTATAGCGCTCCACCTCTTTCCTCACATTGCGAAATCGGTGCAGCATTATGTCTCCTCAAGATTGAAATTTGGATTTTTTTTTTTTTTGGCAATAACTACCGAAGTTAATTTACCGTATTTTCACAACTATAAGGCACACTTAAAAGTCTTACATTTTCCCCAAAAATATCAATGGTGCGCCATTTGTGTGCACCGAGTTCCAAAATCTGTAAATGTTGTTGTGCGATTCGGTAAGCTCTCCGCTTGACTGTCTGTGTGGGAGCATTTCTGCCCACATATTGCTTATATACATAAAATCCGGCCTTGGTTTGAGGACTGGCAGGCATGAGAACCCGAAAGACTCAACTGAAAGATGACGTGAGCCTTTCGGTTTCTCATGCCTGCCAGTCCTCAACCAGGGCCGGGTTTTCCGTATATAAGATACAGTTGGACGTCTTTGTGCGCTCTGCTTTTCCTTTATGGAACTGCTAGAGCGAGTTACGCCACAATTTGTGAATGGATTGTGCATGCCTAGGCTAAACGTATCTGCTTGCACTAATCGAGCTTTGGCAAAAGCCGACATCATTTCTGAGGAGCTGCACGAGAACGAGACTGACTCTGATAATACTACTATGACGAGAGGGAACACTGGCGTGTTTGATGAAGAACTAGCCTAGCCGTTCATTTCAGATACAGAAAATGGAGGCTTTGAGGGATTTGTGAATGAGGATTGATCAGAAGTAACATCGGTACATTGTTAAATGCTTCAGTAAAGTACAACCAAACTCAGTTTTGCTTTGCTGCCTTTTTAAAAACATATGCTAGCATGCATGCTAGCGTATGTTTGAGAGAGAAAGCATGCTAACATATGTTTTGAGCTAGCGTATGTTTAACCGTGCCTGAGCCCAATAGTGTTAAATACAGAAATAGCACCCGTAACTGAGACTGCGTCTTTTAATACGGTGCGCCTTATGGTCGTGAAAATACAGTAGTTAGTTTAGATATATATGAGTACGACTGTTTATTGTTTTGTTTTTTTAAAGGATTGCTGTAAAGACTTTTTGACTGGTCAGGGGGTCGGCATGAAGGCAGTCTTGTTGTTGATGTTGACAATTGGCACTGGCAAAACTATTTTATCAGAGGTGGCAAATCTAGGCTTTAGCCCCAAGCGCTATTTAGCTTGCTTCCTAGCTAGCTCCCATGGTGCTCGTTTACCTGCTAGGGAGCTAGCTAAAGGGCAGGGTTTTTACTACCGCTGCATTTTATACATTGTTATAGTATACATTATCCATCTATGATATTGACATTTTTGACACTTTTTTGTCAACTTACTAGCTATCAAATAGGGTAGCGCATTTGCTATTTAGCGCTCTAAGTAAGTGATGAAATGACAATAAAGCCGCCGCGAGGCACAGCTGTATATTCCGAAGCTTGTTTTCCATCCACTGGAGGGGAGCGGCGGTGGGGGTGGAGACCTTCAAGCCACTTGTACTCCAAAGAGCATCACCAACTCAATTTTGGACGCATCAAGAGCCACGCGGAGCAAATAAAGACAAGCAAGCGGCTGTGCCGACTCGGGGCTCATTTGATTAAGTGTGAGAAAACAAGCTGCGCTCACTGCATCAGTGCGCCGTAATGACCGTCTGAGCGAATGCAAATCACACGGGAGAGGACTCGCTGACCTCCTTTCCCAGAGTTGAAGAGACGCTTGAAGCATGACAGAAAAAAAAAAGGGGAATGCATGTGTTGCATCACCTGCACAATCTGGCTAGAAAACAAGCTCTGTCCCAATTTTGTTTTATCAGTTATGGGAATGTTGTAGCAAGTACTCAACTAAATATAAAGTTGTTTGTGATATACAGACTGAATTTATAAAATGAGAGTGAAGTTGTACCTTGACTATTTAGTTTTGAGATTGGGCGATGCTTTTGAAATGATATTGAAGTGTTTTGGGGGTTATACAGTAGTTTGGGGTATGTTTAGGCTTTCAAGTTGGCAAATCTAAGCATTTTATAAGGGTTAGAATTGTGAGGGTTCACTGCAGTTGATAAATCCATCTTGTGTGCACCCACTCGAGGTGATAAGGACAATGTAACCTCCCCCAATTCCCAACACAAATCCCTCAAACTCTATGTTAATTATTTAAAAATAGAAACTCGTTAACTCCGTAAATATTGTGACCTAATTTCATCCATAGTGGGAAACACCGTGGGAACATGTATATAAATAAATGTCATATTCTGATTGTATTTTAGTAAAGTGTTTTTTTTTTTTAATGCAAAACGTTTATAGTAAGCAAGCATTGCTCTGAATGCTAATAGTGATAATTAGAAAACTCATTAAATTTGAATTATCGCTAATACTATAATTCTCTTGTGGTTTTGCGTTAAACAATTTCATTCCCCTTTTAACTCATTCACTCCCAGACATTTTCACTGAAGCAACCCTCTTCGCTCCCGGATGTTTTACTCGATTTTGATTGATTTCGCAAGGCCCACAAAATATTGTGTTCTATTTCTATAAAAACATAAAACCTACCAAAAGAAAGATTAGAGTCTCTTCTTTGACCAGGAAAAAAAAGTATAATTGTATCTGTTTCCGTTTTGCAGCAATTAGTATTAGAATATAGCTAAGTTTCATCATTATTCACACATCTGTTTAGAACTGTGGGTAAATGAGCTTGTTTGCAAAATGGCCCTGCTGGCCGCTTTTTGTAATTACTACCATTGCTTTACCCGTTCTCTGCAGTTCAGAGGCTGAATCAAAGCCTTCAGTATGCTCTAGCATAAATAAATATATATATATATATATATATATATATATATATATATATAAACACAGGTCTTTGGGACACTTAATACATTGGCTGATACAAGTAGAACGTATTTATACGTTTCTGGGAGCAAATGAATTAAAGATGATACATATGTTCTGAGTTTTTGCCTCCTTTATATGCACAGCAGCCTCATTGACAACATGGCACTAAACAACGACTCTCCTTTCTGAAAGTATTAGCTCATTAGTATTTATTAATTAAAGCTACATTTTGCATGACAGGACCATGATGTCATTAGCTAGCTAATGGCTAGTAAGACAAGCTAATGTAGCAGTCTATAATTCATAACAGATGGCTTCAAATACAGAAATAATTCAACATCAGTCACAGAAGATCCGATCCGAGTGCTTTGTTAAAAAAAAACAACAACTGGTCAATAGGCGTAATGTGCACAAAAATAGGAGGCAGAAACTAGCTTAACAGAGGGAACACGTGAAAATGAGCCTTTCACGTAAAAAGTCGATAAAGTACAACAATGCTGCATGAAATGAAGTTCTGGGAGGTTTATATGAAAATTGTGGCATTCCACAAGGCTCACTACTCAGACCACAGATTTATTTTTTACACAGAATGTCATAATTACTTGCCACTCCTGTAGAAAACAAGTGGTTTTCCACTAGTCTCGATACTAGGCCCTCTACATAAATGTGAAAAAAATACTTGTTGGGAAGCAAGATAAGACAATTCCGACTAACATACAAATTTGGATTATGTGCCAGATGTCTTCACAAAAGACAATGCTTTTGTATACTTCGGCACGTGTAGACTAGAGAGATGCGGAGTTCTTTTTTTTGCTGCAGTGGATAGTGGAGGCCGTAATGAGAGGCGGTGGAGCTGGTTTGCCATGCACTGCCACGCTGGGGACGGTCTATTGATCTGCTACACCAATGGGAGGACTGTAGCGCTATAACGATGTGATTTCTTCCTTCTGCCTTCCTTCTCGGCAGTGTCTCCATTTAAAAAAAACAAAAAAACACACTAAACTGTATTTAATAATATTTTTTGCGCTGCTGTTATTTTTCTGTGCCTCACCAGAGGATGTTACGGGCGTCGTATGGATATGTAATCACAGGTTGGTGCATGATATTTGATTATTCCATGCTTCTAAGCGGGTTTTTCTCCTGTCAAAACTCCTGACGTTAATCCGGTTCCCAGAAGCAGTTTTATAGTCCTGATACATCGCGTCGCTTCTCAAATGTGCCAAATGGCTTTTACGACCGTATCAACCAGACTAGTGGAAGACATTTTTTTATGTCCCGTATAAGCAGCCAGCCATTCCTGAAACTACTCATTAATATTTTCTGTGGCATTCAGTCACATGTCAAACCAATCTAAGTCCTATGGACCACAAAGAGGCACAATGAAGGCTAAAAACAAAGAAAACCTTGTATGAGCCGAGACATCAATCATTAAAAAATATTATTCGCTCTACCTCTAATAAAAGCTCATTCAACCCCAAAACGGGTACACAGACACGGATTTCACAACATTGGCTGTATTTGCCTGATTGTGGACGCAACATGCTACATGACACTACCGTGTCTGCTTCTGACACCATATTTGTTAAATTCAGATAAGGAAAAGGACCAGCAGCCAACCTCAAACTTTTCTTTATCTTCCTTGTTTTTTGTTTGTCTGTTTTTCTCTCCAATTTTGGAACACAGAGCGCTACCAATGAGCTGAAATTCTGGGCCGCTGACACAGCACAGCACGTTATCTGAACACCTATTCGGATGATAGGCCGATGTCTTTTTTTTTTTTTAATATGTCATGCAATCTACCAATACTACCTTTGTGATCACCCCTGAGCACCCCCTGATCTAGACACTATGAGCCAGACTCTTTGGTAACTGTAATGATCTCTATAAAACAAACAACCTTTTCCAAATTGATTTCTAGAGGCAAAACTGTCACACTTGGGACACTTTTCACTGACCTTTGAGGAGGTTTGAATTTAGGTTTAAGGAGGTCTGCCACACAACAAGAGAAGTAACAATGTGCACTAAATTCCAAGAATGTGTTTGTCGAAATAGTTCATGGCCAGATTACTTACATTAACAACTGAAGAAAAAAAATTGTATCATTAAGATAACAACTTGCCCGAGAGCCACTACTGTTTTATAGCATCATTTGATTTCTATGGGAACAGTCTTTCAACCTTGGTTGTTTTTTTTTGCTTTCTCCAGAAACATAAATTATTGTCCAAATCAAATGGCATCAAGGTGAATTTGCTAACCTAATTTTGGTTACTTAATTCTGTCTGTTAGCGAGAGCCACTACATCGTGATAACTTACATTGATGTTTCTGCATTTGGCAATTTATTATTATATTATATTATTAGCATGGGATTTTTTTTTTAATGGGCTTTAGGTGAACTGATGAATACACACACGCACACACGCACGCACGCAGCACATGCTCACCCACATACAAAAAAAATATATATATATATATATATGTGTGTATATGTATATATATGTATATATATTTAAAAAATAAATAAATAAAAAAAGAGGAAAAAAAACATTTTTATTTATTTATTTATTTTTTATTATTAAAAAAAAAAAAAAAAAGGAGAGCAATGATGATGTCAAATCGAATGAACAAAACTGAGCTCTCCTGAAAAAAAAAAGAAAAAAAAAAGGTGAATTTGTAGATCGGTTTGGGAGGATGAAGTGAGGATACTTGACTTTTAAAAGTGGGCCGGTTTCTCTGAGTAGACTCTGACGCATGTCAAGATTGGACCAGTGTGTCCTCGGTTGGGATCAATCACACTTCGAGACGGCTTCAAGATGACAAATCAATTCAAGCACTAATCAATAGTCCCTTTCAAATAAAAAACAATACAAAGAGAAGGCAAAGGTGTATTTGATCCCCCAACTTACATTTCAAAGGTGCTTTACATCACTTCCTTTCACTCGCAAGGGGACATTATTCAATCGGACACAGCGCTTATGAATTAGACGAGACAGCAGCTTGATGAGAAACACGTTCTGCTCATTTGTCCGCCACATCTGCAGCCTGTTGACAGCATGCTCAAATAGTGCTTCTCCTCTTTTGCCACTTCGCCACCCGCGACTGCCGCTCTAATGTGCCCATCATGTCTACGTCATGGTTGGCTGGAGCCGTCATTAATGGCCGGAATCCAACGATGATTGGGTGAATAAATGTGTACCGGAAGCCAATGGTGGCCTACTGAGCATTTCACGCAAGTTGATTACAATGCACAGCAGATGGCGTTACGTCTTTACATTTTTGTATAGGAAATGGGACATAGATGGTTGTAGACCATCATGTTCAGAGGCGTAGTTTGCCATTAAGCAAGGCAGGCAATTGCTTGGGCCCCCCAGAAGGCTAACGTATTTGACACAAACCGCATATTCTTTACTTTCGCAGTGCAGCAATGCCAATTGACCGTCTCAAATTCCCCGAGTCAGGTGATTTTTTTTCTTTTAAACAAAACAACAACCATGTATTGTATATAGTGAGGCTTTAAAAAAACAACAACAACCATATATTTAGAAAGGCTGATTATTTTTATTTATTTTTTGTATATGATAATTTGTAGTAGAGAAGTTTTTATTTAAGAACAAAAAAACAAAAAAAAGACGTATGGCATAAGTTTTTTTTTTAAACACCCATGTAGTAAAGAAAGCTTTTTTTTTTCTTTTCTTTTTTAACAACCATGAAAAAAGGACCATGTATATAGTTTTTTAACAACCGTGTATAGTAGAGTGTTTAAAAAAAACGACCATGTAAGGCTTTTTTTTTTTTATGACAATGCATAATGAGGACATTTTGTTTAAAAGGACTATGTATAGTAAGGCCTTTTTTTTTTAAACGATTGTGTATAGTAAGGTGTAAAAAACAAAAAACAAAAAAAGACCATGTAATGCATTTGTTTTAATGACCATGTATAATATGAACTTTTTGTTTTTTTACACAAACATGTAAAGTAAGGCTAATTTTTTGTTGTTGTAAATGACCATGTATGTATTAAGGTTTATTTATTTATTTATTTATTTTTATAAAGATGCTTAGTAAGTTAAAACGACCATAGCTTTTATTTTATTTATTAATTTTTTTTTTAACGACCATGTACAGTAAGGCTTTTGTTTTGTTTGTTCATTTATTGGCAGCATCATTGTTTTGGCTTTTCTTAATGCAATTGTACCTGCAACAAAAAAATCCCAAGTATCTGTTATTCTATTTTTATTAAACAAATTTTAATGCCCGAAGGTAAATGTGCTTTTCACGCTGCCGCCTATTTTGTATTTTGCATGCATTACACGAGGCCGTCAATGTTATTACCGTCACTCCAATTAAAAAACGCTTCTCGCAAGTAACCAAGCACGGAGCAAAGTATGTGGAAGCATCTGGGCAGAAAATGGCAAATTAAAAGTGAACACTCTTATGCTAATTTATAAATAATCCACCTGGACGTGTACGCCGACTCTCGCGGGCTCCTTTTGCGAGATGAAGAGAGCGAGCGAAAAAGCCAGCGCTTGAAGCCACGCGTGGAGCGACCGCGGAAGTTTGTCCTTGGGGACGAGGGCTCGCGTTATTAGAGGAAGTAATCTCGGGAGGAAATGGAATATTCATGAGCGCCGCGTTGCCCTTAAAACAAAGACGACGGTGGCTCATGCAGACGTTAAATGCGGATTTAAAAAAGTGGCCTTGGAGTTAAATCAATTGAAACATTCCACATGCATAAGCACAAATAAATTTGTCAATTTGACAAAGAAAGCGCTAAAAAAATATATGCTAGTTTTACTGTGAGGATTCAATAGGACATAAAAAATAGCAATTTTCAATTGAGAACTACAAGTTGGGTATTTAAAACTACACACAGTAGCCTCCATTAGCTTAATGCTAACATAAAATGGGCCAAATATGAGCATCTACTGTATGTGGTGGTGTCACCCTTTAAGCAACTGATAACCCAAACTAAAATACATGCAGAAACATTACAATTTTCCCAGGCATATATTCTTTATCCTCTGAGAAGAATAACTAATATCAGTGCACGGAGGAGCTGACTTGTCTTAAAGTGAAATATACCAGCTTGCCTTATACTCTCCCCAGGCATCCAAGGCACATACCAAAATAAGCAGCGCAATAACAATAATAATAATAATAATAATTATTATTATTATTATAATTTTTATTCTTATTTTTTAAAAAAGGGTAAATGTATTGTAATGTATTAAATATATTTTTTTTATAAAAAAAAAAAGTCAATCAAAGAGTGTCCCAGAATAGATAGATACAACAACGGTGGGAATGATGGCTCTTCCATAAAGATTAATGGCAGACAATTTTTTTTACGTTTCAGACATGTAATCTTTTCTCGTCCTCATCGTCTCGCTCACAAACACACACCAAAAGCACCTCAGCAATTACCCCCGAAATAACCTTCTTGATTGATAACTCAATTACGCCGTTCTCGGCCGTTATCTCACACTCGCTCGTCATTGGTAAATACTGCTCAATGAACTTTCATGAAGACGACTGAGATGACCTTGTTGGGGGTTTTCTTCTTCGTCTTTATCACTGACTTTAGGCATCTGTCTCGCTCAATGGATTTCATTTAAAGAACAACCCAAAATGTGTTTTATTAATTCACATTAGTTGTATCTTCGTGTAAGACAGATAACAAAAACAATCGTGAACATTTTGGAAAAGGAAGACTTTTTTGTATTTTCTTACCTGGAGGAGACGAAGACCACAAAGCATCGTGGAGACAGAAACATAGAAAGAAAAAAAAAAGTGTTTTAGTGCCGTGATTGTACTATATCATTAAGACAATTACCCAATCATTAGCGTAGCATTAACAATTAACACAAACCCGTAAATTAGTGATGGTGTGTGCGCTAAAAGTGTGAGCGGCTAATGACGCCACAGATTGCTAATTGATTTAAGGGGCACGCGTCAATGACTGAAGTCGATGAGGGGGTGCGCTTTGGAAAATTTCATTTCACAAGGAGTTCATTACATAGTAGTACAACAGCCACCACCAAACAGGTAAGGCAGCATAATGCAGTAATACACAACATCCAACATTTAGTATGATGTAACCAGGTTACATTCAAGACATGCACCTCCTTCAATACCTCGACAAAGTTTGCGCGCCGTTTACCAACCGCCAACAACAAGAACAATATCTAAACAAACCGTCGTCATTTCATGTACAATAGACACGGAAGGAAGACAAGAGACTTTGATTCTTTTTACTCGCGAGGAGAACGGACATACTGTAGATGTGCTCAGTTACAATCTCCGACCCGCTCTGAGCGACACGCTCCCGAGCCCTCTCTTTTTTTACAGGGCGTTCCAACAACAAAATGTTTCAGTCCTTATCTTGTGATAAGGCACACTTCCTTGTCCTGCATGAGTCATGCTTTGCAATACTATAAGAGTAAATATGGGATAACTTATGTACATTTATTCTAACATTTCATGTATAGTGACAACGATTTTACGTATTACAACAGTCTTTCTTAAACGTTTAAAGCAGGGGTGTCAAACATACGGCCCGCGGGCCGGATCAGGCCCGCAAAGGGGTTTAATCCGGCCCGCGAGATGATTTGGGAAAATGAAAAAATAGCAATGTCGGACCAAATAATCAGCCATCCACAACCTAAAACATATAAATTTGTAATTTCACAAGCATTGCTCATCTGAGGATTGCTTGTGAAATTACAAATGGAACTGCCCTCGATGAGTTATGATTTGTTTAAAAAAAAATAAAAAATAAAATAAAACCATAGACTGACATAAACATTAAAAATGACAACATTTAAATTACTGGTAACATAAACACATGACAAGGACTAACTTCATTAACTGCGCCACAGTGCATTCTGGGAACAATATATATGCAAAACGGGTAGATTTAACATGTCCGGAGCGCATACAGGAAAAGTGTTGCCGCATTCTATTTGCAATAGTGTTATTTTTAAGAACAATTTAATTAGAGTCGAGTCCCGTAATTTAGGGTTGGCCCACAAACAGTGAAAATCTGCGTATAATTTAGGCCAAATGTTTTAAAATTATATACCATAATTTTACCGATCCGGCCCACTTGGTAATATATTTTCCTCCATGTGGTCCCTGAGCTAATATGAGTTTGACACCCGTGGTTTATAGCAACAATAAGGAACTTTTAGTTTGCATTGATTATGGCGCCACCATATGGACAAAATCGGTATTGTAATGTCTGAAAGAAGACCACATTCCCTATGAGGACAAGCGCATTGCATCGTTTTTTAGCTCACTCCAGTGAGTGATATCCGGGCCAATATTGATCCTTGGCTGTCTTTTCATCCGGGGTAGCTTTTGACGTGTGCCATAAAGCATTCAGCACATTTGTAGTTTTTTTGTGTGCCAGTGTTCTTACCAATCCTCCTCAATGTTGCTTAGTGACAGTAAAAATGAGACCCTCTCCGGCCATGGCAAAGGTACCATTCAACAAGATTTAAGTCGATGTTTCATCAGAAGAGTTATGAAAATATTTTATTAAGGTTGAAAAGTTCCTTAGTGCTACTTTAAGTTTCGCACCCCTTTCCACTCTTCCATATTTGGCACACCCCTCTGCTGTATGTGGCATGGCGAAGATGGAAGCATTGAGATCAATTGTATTGAGCCCATGTCACAGTGTGGTCACACTTTCACGAGCCGCCCTCCCTCCTCCCAACACCAATGTGACACCTTCAGTCATACACATTCTCCACAAGGCCCTCAGTCACTGTAATAATATTCCTATTTAAATGCATGGCGCACCATTTTGGCCTGTGCGTGTGTGTGTGTGTGTGTGTGTGTGTGTGGAGTGGACAGGTGGGAATTTTTCCTCCTCTAGATTCCTCACAGGTCATGGCATTTTTCACACAAACTGGTATGAAGTCATTTGCTTCCCATGTCGCTATAGTAACGGCTGTCTGACTGAGTTCTAACACAATTACATCTCTTAAAAACATACAGGAGGAAAAAGGCATGACATAGCAATGTCATATTCAATTGTGGGAGTGCACAACAGAATTCCAAATAAAGACAATGATAAAATCTTTGTAATTGTCAATATTGAGTTTTACAGGTCACAGCCATGTTTGAAAAAGATGTGAAATGATTTATCCTGGTCTCATTTTGTCAAATGACACAAACCTGGCATTTAAACTGGGGGGGTGTAGACTTTTTAAACTCCACTGTAAATTGCCTTCCCAGCAGGCAATACTGTATGTCAGCTTCCCTGACAGGGTGGAAAACCTTTGCCAGTGTGCCACCACTGAGCTATGTGACAGGCCAAGCATATGGCAGAAGCTTTGTGGCTGTAATGTTGTGTTTCAAGCGGCTTGAGGGTTGGGCGACACAGTGGGGCGAGTACCCGAGTCCGAATGACCTTCACACCTCCATGAACAAAGGCGTAGGATGATGCCCAAAAACTACGGATGCTGAGAGCTTATTTTCCCAGGCCATTGTGTGTCGGACTGGACAAATTGAAAATTCCTTGACAACTAACGGGACTTTTTATTACATCTAGTGCTGTCATTATTGAATATTTTTTAGAATCGATTAATTTAATCGATTATTCAATCGACTAATCAGATTCATTTTAATTTTGCATTAAAGTGTATTACAAAAGCATTTTTCCCCGATTACTGTTTATTAAGCAGTGGTTGGTATTCATGTTGTACTTTGTATTCGTAAAGTGATAAAAAAAAAAAAAAAGGGGGATTGATGGAACGTTACTGGTTAAGTAAAAACAGATGTTTGCAAATGTCTTATTTTTTTTAAACACAGAAGATAATCAGTCTTTCATGAAAGAAATGCTTGAACAATTACTCTTGATAAGCTGAAATAATACAACTCCCAGCCATTTTCCCTGAAGCAACCCCCTTCGCTCCCGGCTGTTTTAAATGGATTTTGACTGATTTTGCAAGGCCTACAATATATTCTGTTCTATTGCTATAAAAACATGGACCTACCAAAATAAAGTCTAGAGTCTTTCTTTTCATCAAGAAAAAAAGTATATTTGTATATGTTTCCGTTTTGCAGTAATTAGCATTTGAATATAGCTAAGTTTCATCATTATTCACAAACCTGTTGAAAACACTGAGAAAAAAAGCTTGCAACATGGCCCTGACCTCTTATACTCTGCTGCCACCTGCTGGCCGTTTTTTTTGTAATAACTACCATTGCTTTAGGCGACCTCTTCATGTCAGAAGCCGTATCAAAGCCTTCTGGATGCTCTAGCATAAAAAAATAAAATAAAATACGTTTTTGGGAGTGCAGGACAAAGTATTTAAAAAAACGTATTTATACGTTATTAGGTTTGAAAGAGTTAAAATAGTTGTCGGTTAATCGATTAATTTTGACAGCTTTTAATTACATCTTGTAATCATATTTATCTTTTCTAGAAACTTTCTTCAGGCTTCTTAATTAAAAATAAAATATATTAAAAAGTAATGTTAGGTTAATTTAAGACATCATTTATTATTGAAGAACAGCTGCCAATCAGTTTCAAAACAAAAATGGAAACTTCATGTATCTTTTCAAGCTCAGCTTCATGGGACCTTTTAGTATTTTGGTGTGACGACTAGTGATAATTCAAATTTCAAGGTGCTAGCTTTTTTTTTTTACTTTTTTGTAGGTCAATGTGAATTCTCTAAGATGGAACCCTGAAATGTCTAAAATAACCCTAAAATGGCTGCATTTAACAAAATGCCTGTAAGACTTCATTGTAGGTCTACTTATGTTGAAAAGTGAAACTTCTTTAAGGACAAACTTTTCAAAAAAATAGCAGGGGTGCATGACGGAGACAATTTTTGAAGGTCACCCGTCATGCCTACCAAATGTAGATTTTCACTAAGATGAATACAAAATTGGTGTCTTTTTGAACTTGGGAAAGCCCTCAAAAAGATTTCCCCATGAATCATTTATTGCGGCCATCCTTGCTCTGCATGGGTTTTTCCTTCCAGGCATGCCAAGCTTTAAATCAAATCACATCAAAGCGTACGACTGCATTGAATGACAGAAACAACAAACTGCTTCATTGTCCACCGCTGCATAATCAGTGGATGTCTTTTTCTTTCCGTCGCACATTCGAGTCAGCGCGGAGGTTTTTGCGGTTCCAGACTGGGTGGAGAAAGACAAGGACCATCATGTTCCCGTCTGTTACAGTGACACATCAAAAGACGTGGCGGTGGCACCCACCCCAAAGAATGAAAAAAAAAAGCCAAGAAGCTGTCAGATTGTATATCGCCGCCTAACACACGTTTCAACATGCAAATACATCTTCATCTGATCCGATTTTAGCAGTGAAACAGCCAAATTGGACACACACGCACAAAAAAAAAAAAAAAAAAGGAAAATGGCAATCTTTGCTAACAGAAAGCAACAAAGAGGCTAACGTGTATAGCCAGGCTAGTGGCTGGCAGAGGAAGCATGTCGGGCGAGTGAGAGACAAGCTGGCAATACAAGACGCCCGTAGCATTTTACAAACTAAAAACTGCTCAGCCATGAAGTCATTGTTTAGCTATCCATTAATCCATGTGTTTATGAACCTTTATGGGATAAGGCCCCATTTAATGTTAGCAAAATCTCATGGCACACTGCCAATGTTCTCGTTTATGGTGTTAGTTTAATACAGGGATTTTATTAAGTGTTGTTCCTGTAGCTGCTTGTTTATCTAAAAACTGGAAGAGGTATGAGTGCTACTGATAGCAAGAAAGCTAATTATACTTATGCCTTGCTATGAATTGTTTCCCTGTATTATTTTATGTTTACTGTGCATGAGAAAATGTTTACTTACAGTAGCTAACACGAGACAACATTAACACATTCGCTAAGCTAATGTAGCATTACCATTCAATTGACCACAGAATGATATTAGCATTAAGCTGGCTTTATATAACTTTGAATATGCTAAAGCTATGTTTGTATGTGAATGTGTTCAGTTGTAAATCATCTTATCTGATAGAAAATGTATCTATCTTGTACTTTTACAAAATGAAAAGGAAACTGTTTAGCATGCTAGGAGACGCCACACACACACACACACACACGCAAGAACATGATCTTGTCTCAGTTAACTCACAATTTTACGTAGCTTTTTTCATTTAATGGAAGAGCAATTAGTTGTCCTAACTGTCAAAATATGTCATTGGCATATATACAGTATAAAAACAAAGACCTTTGACTTGCTATAAAAAGTCCACGCTCAGGTGAGATACAGGACAATAATTGTTCTGTAGTTCAAACTTCTACCCCTTTCAATAATGATAAATTATTTTTTTTTACTTTAATATTTTACTTTTAAGAAGGTTTTTTTTTTCTATATTGTGCATATTCAGCTATCGCTTGTATCCCTTGTTATAAACAAGGCTCATTGTATTATATAGAGTTAAAAATGATGTCATGATGGCAAACCTGAAACAACCAAGCAATGCACTGTACACTGTATATCCGAATGCACTTTTTTTTTTCTCCCTTACTAAACAGCGAGAAGACAGACACAGCAATAATTCCTGAATATTACAATCGAAATACCCGGAGGCCTGGCCTTTGTTTTGTTGACATTCGACACTGATGGTTATTAGACAGGACGGCAGCGCAACTGCGGTTGATTCAGGGTCAACGGCGGCGGCTGTATGATATAGGCCATTGAAATAAAAATAAGGCTGCTTATGTGGAAGGCCTAGAAAATGTCCTCATACAATTTACAGTGCTGCGACAGTGTAAACAGCACCATAAAGCAATTACTACCGCCAAGCAGTTCCTCTTATTCTCGCTGCCCTCCGGTTTACACTGTACATTTTTCGGGAGATTAAACTTCCAGTTATGGTCGACTGTGATCAATATTTCATTGAGAACATTTTTCTCTTCATCTCAGCACCGAAGGAGGATGCTGGCGACTCCGAAAAAGGGGGTCGAGACGTCAAAATACGGAACAAAGGGAATGCCTGATTACAAAGAATGAAAAAAAGTCAGTCAGTGATGTATGTTGCACGTTGTTGTAATTGCAATCTTCTATTCATTAAACCCTGATGGCGCTTTAATTTTTATGCAAATGAGGGAGCTGAACTGACGACAACCCCTGCCAAACATGTGAAAAGCTTACACCGAGGACAACATTTACAGATTGAGCTGTCCATTTTGAAATGATTTCAATCAAATAATACCTGAAATAATGAAGGGGGAAAAAAGCAAAATAATTGGATTACATTTCCTTGGTCAGCAAAGGAGAAAATTAACAAACCATTAATTCATTTTAAATTTTTAAAATATTTTTCACGCTTATTTCGATGGCAACAAACAATCGCAGTCTTAAATTTATGACGGATAAATGTTTAATGGCAATCACATGAAATACTTTAAGATAAAAGGAAAGAAAATATTGTTTATTAAATAGTTATATATTTATTTTTGACTTTTCCGGGCCAATTAAAAATGCTCACTATAAATTAAAAATAAAATTACTCAATAGACAAATAGGAAAATCTAATAAAATAAAAGTCACATTTAAAATGATAAGAAATAAATAATTTAGTTATTTACTAAACGTCATCTACAAATCTATTCTGATGGCAAAAAAAACAAACACGAATTGCTCTCTTAATTGGACCGTTTCTGTTTGATAGACAATTAAGTCCAATGAAAAGACATAAGACTAAAAAGCCACATAAAAAAAAAACACAATTCAAAAAATATACACTTTCAGTAAGTTTGAGAGCAAAAAAAGCATCTCTCACGGTCAAATTGAGACCATTTACGCCATAAATGTAACTATTCAATAAAGTTTCAAATAATAGGAAACAATATTTTAATAAATTGTTTTTCTATGTTCATTTTATTGGCAAAAAAATCCAAAGAAAGTTTAGTATAGTTCTCAATTTATGTCCACTAAAATATAATTATTACTACACTATGCACATAAGCAACAATAATGGCAGTGTGCATTATTAAACCTATTAAATGATTAAACGTATCCGAGCCAATAATGATACTTTCGTGTTTGATCATCTATGCGGCAAGAATCAAAGAGTAACCAGAGATGCATTCCTCAGCTTTTTTAGGGGATTAATCATGCATTGCTTGCTGTGTGCCGGCTTTCCGTTCCCTGGAGTGTTCCTCGCTTCAGGGTACTTTTTTTTTCTTCACTCTTCTTCCCTAGGTAAAATCATTTTGGCTGTGCGGTAATTAAAATGAGGTGTAATAACATCGCCTCGTATTTAACCGCCAAACGCTGGGCGACTGTAAAAAAAAAAGTATGTGCAATTATTTTTCGTGTTGCTGCCAAACTGTAAAACATCGTTTCGGCGTGACTAGCATTCGACTTGTTAGCGCAGCTCCCTGGATAACAATGGCAGCGCATGCGATGACATTTTCGGGTGAGATATTTGAACACAAACGGTGTAGCATTACAACACACGTAGAAAGACAAGATAACAATACTCACAGGCATATATTCTTTATCCTCTGCGAAAAATGGACTATGACTGCAGTTTATAGAGTTACTTACAATAGTTGTGAAACTCTGTGGATAGCTATTATGCTGCCCCCGGTGACCAATCTGTGCACTACAATGAATTACCTATGATGCACAAACTGTTTAATTCTTTACATTCTATTTTTTTATTACATGTTTCTATGAAATAAAATATTATAGAGTCAAATTCTCCTTATTCATTTTTTTTTTTTTTACAAATTTCTTTCTCCTGTACTGTGACCAAGCCATAACCGGTCACGAACCACCAGTTGAGAATCACCGCTTTAAACTATCCAATTGTAAAGCTAATGACCTGCTAATAAGGGAAGCTACTGTCCACCGAATTAAAAACCCATTCGGCGTCCCAAGTAGCGTCTGTGGGAACATTTTCAGGGGCCGAGCGAGTGGGATTGTTTTTTCACGGATAATCGCAGATGCCACTTAGCGTATTTGTGCACCGCCGATTGCTGAAAGAAACCCTTGTGTCTAATAATGACACTCTTAAAGGGGAAAAATACAGATCGGCACGAACTTGTACCGCGGTTAAATGACTCCAGGGGAACATTGAGAGGTTTGCAGCCCAGTGCATTCAGATTTAAGTGTTATTCATGTACAGTACAGTGAATTCCTGTTTATCGTAGGGGTACTTTCCAAACCCACCCGTGTTACACAGAAACCTAATCATATTAATAAGAAATCAGTATTAAAAAAAAAGCCTAATAATTGCATTTTGTCACAAAAAGTAGCATTGTCTTAGCACCGGTAATTGTTTCATTTTTTACATCATATAAAAAAAAAAAAAAAAAAATATATATATATATATATATATATATATATATATATATATATATATATATATATATATATATATTTTTTTTTTTTTTTCTAAACTGTCTTAGCTGTTACACTCTGGCACAGAGGTCAGAACACTCTGCACTCAAGCCCACAAATCAACGTGTAGTTGGCCCAAGGCCCTTGCTGCCATGTTTCAGCTCTTCCAGCTCAGGCAGCGACAGAAAAACTAAATAAACAAGCAAGTAAATAAAGTCTTTTCAGTTATGCCTTGCAGGCACTTTGACAGACAGACATCTGTGCTCCAGTAACAACCGGCTCGACGACGGTCGAGTTGTCACCTGAATGAATGACGCAAGCTACGGTATAAGAGATGCACATTTTTAATTGGACATTGGTAATAAATATACAATTGTTAGTGTGCTGTTGTGTTAGTACTAAACTGGATGGATTCTAAAATGATGGGAAACATTAAGCAAATAGACAAAAAAGGTACCATGTGTATTTGTGAGTTTACAGTTAAAGTCATTTAAATGAGCCCTTTAACTCATTCACTCCCAGCCATTTTCAATTACGCAACCCCCTTCGCTCCCTGCTGTTTTACTGCATTTTGACTGATTTTGCAAGGCCCACAGAATATTGTGTTCTATTGCTATAAAAAACAAAAGAAATAAATAAAGGAAATAAAGTATATTTCTATCAGTTTCCGTTTTGCAACATTTAGCATTAGAATGTAGCTAAGTTTAATCATTATTCACAAATCTGTTGAAAACAATGGGGAAAAGAGCTTTTTGCAACATGGCCCTGGTTGAGCTCTTATACTCTGTTGCCACCTGCTGGACGTTTTTTGTAATAACTACCATTGCTTTAAGGTCAGAAGCTGCATCAAAAACATAACATATAAATAGTTTTTGAGAGTGAAGGACAAAGTTTAGAAAATGTATTTATACGTTTTTTTTTTTTTAAATGTGTAAAGCACTGAGTTGTTCTTTTACATGATAAGGTGTTATATAAATAAAGTTGACTTGACTCATCAGGAGAAACTGGGTTCAGTATCTTGCTGAAGGACACTTTGGGTGGTCACAAGGGTTGAGAATCGAACCCACAACCTTCACGATACCAACTGCCCGCCACCTACCTATTGTGAATCTACACTTCCCATTAAACAGAAGAACAAAAGTGAGAACACCCCTAAGTGAAAATATCAAAATGTGTCCCATTAAAATCATGTCCAAAATTATCTACAAACGTTTTATTTTAGTCAAATCCACAAAGATGCTAAAAAGTTTAAATAATAATTCAACTTTCATTCTTCTTCTTATTGCAGTTTTAGGAATGTTGCAGCTAAGCTTTGCAAATGAAGTAAAATCAATGAGAAAATTAAAAAAATATATAAGATATGCATATGGCAACATTTTGTTACTTTTCAATTTAAAAAAAACTAATGTATATGAAAATTTCAATAAGTTCATTTGGATATTAATCCTTCCCAAATTATTACTATTGGTTTTTATTTATTTATTTATAAATGCACATTTTTGCTCACATAATGGCAGCTTTGAAGTCATATTTTTATGTAAATGTTGTTCATGTCGGATAACAGTTTTTTGTCTTACAAAAACTCTATTAAAAATTAAAATTGGTCTTCTTTATCGTTTCAAGGCACGCAAGCTTTGAATTTACACATTTTTGGACCCCACAATGTGCACGATTTAATAAAATACCAGTGCGCCAAATAAAAGGCTGCCTCCGAACAACCTCTAAATACACTTTACACATTCATACAAGCCCGGTCGTCATTGTTGTGTAAAGCTAGGTGATGGCGGTATCGGAATGGCGCAGGAAACAAAGCATGATCGCAATTACCAGGAAGTCATGAATAATAAGCAGGTCCAAAGGAGGGAGACTGGGTATATGTCACGGATGACTGCTAAGCTCATTAAAAGTGTAATGTAGGCATTCACATTCTCTGGGGAGGGATGGTACAATGCTGACATATGAAGTCTGGTTTGAAAAAGTCAGAAAAAAAAAATCTGAAAGAGGGCACTGGATTGCCCCGGACACCCCCCAAAAATGTGAACAACCGCTGAACGACTTAAATAGGAATAAAATTCTCTCACGCTTGATGCTCACAGCACGGGAGGATTCTAAAATATCATTAAAATTCCTCAGATGAGACTTCAGGTCAATGGCAGTCTGGAGAAAAGGAAGCAAGACAAAAAGTCGCCTTGAAGCGTCATTGAAGGCAAATAGTTTTATATCTAGGAGGCAGATTTCATCCTAGTGCTTAGGAAGAGGAAGTCACACCCAAGAAAGATGTAATCGGGTGCTATTACTATTCACAATCAGTGCTGCTACAATTACCTTGAAAAAGTTACTTAGTTACTTTTCTAATTACTTGACTTCCTTTAAAAGTAACACTTTACTTATAAATGTACATATAAATGTAACTAACAGACGCGGATAACCTCTGTGACATCGGTTGGGCCAGTACTTAAGTCATTCACTGCCATTGACGGCTGTTGACGTCAAAAATTCATTTGAACTATTTCTATTAGTTTAACATTTTTCCACTTTTGTTAACAAGAGTATGAAAACCAAGAAAAATATATATTGTACAATTAGAACATATATAAAATTTACGAATAATCATGAATTAACTATTGAAGTCATGCGATTACAATAAAAAAAATGTAATCGCCTGACGCGATAAAAAAAAAGATTATTTAAAAATTAGGAGTGTCAGGCAATTGAAATTTTTAATCGTAATTAATTGCATTACTTCACGAGTTAACTCATGATTAATCACAAATTGTATCTATTGAGTTACAATTAAAAATATGCACTGTACTGTAAAAAACGAGTGATATTGATTTGTGCTGAGGAAAATTTTCTGCCACTAGATGGCATAATTGCATTTGTAAGACGGTGACAGCTCAGTGCATTTTTCTTTTCATATTTAGAGCTATCTAATCTTTAACATAAAGTAACTTTATGCACATTTTTAAAAATTGTAAAATACAACTTGACCCCAGTCTCCACAAATATATGCGGTATTATTAAATTTATTACTGCTAAATTTTGATGTGTCTGCTGCGTTGCAACTGGAATTCCCCTAGTATAGGCTTTCCAAATAAGGGGCAGTCATTAATCGCACATTAAAAAAAATTGTGGCGTTATAAGAACTTTAAATTAACTCAGAATTAATGCACTAATTTTGACACACCTAAAAAAAAAATGAGACACACTTTTTTGTTTTTTACATTTACATACAAAAAAAATATTTCTAGACTTCACTTATGAATATTTTTTAATGCAGGCTGTTTTGGCCTGACATATTTAACTGTTAATATTGTCAGTCGATGCTTTTGAAGCTAGATAAAACTGTCAACAGCACATAGTGTGCAATATACTTTCGTATTTTCTTAGGTGCCACACAAAATAGTGACTTGATTTCCAACTTGAAAACCCAAAACTCTCTCCGTTCTACATTGTTATTGTTCATGTGGCCGAAACGTTACGTCACTCCCCAGATGGGAATATTAAATGTGAAGTCTCAGAATGCTTTAAGCTGTAAACACTGTTGTTTAGCTTGTTCTAATATATTGTATACTGTACAGTTAATTGCTGCGTTTTTATTGTCCCCCTTCTTGTTTTTTAAAATATTTTTTTATTTGTTAATTATTAATTTTGTTCTACATGCATGTTTAAGGGAAGACCATCACACAAAAAGTGGGTATTTTTGAGTAACACTTTACTTTCTAACGTCTTACCAGCATCACTGTTCACAATAAGCAGGTTGGCAAATAGTGAACAACTCTTAAAAAAAAAAACAAAAAAAAAACTCTAGGCTGTTAAACTAAGAGAATTACACATTGTGTATTTACAGCAACACGTATACCTGTAGCTGGACAATATAACAATAGTCAGATGCATATATTCTTTATCATCTGCAAAGAGCAACTGATATTATTGCAGCTTACAGAGTACTGTATATTGTAATTCTGTGTTCTCCAGCATGTATTGTGTTGCTAAATAGCCAACGAAAATGTTTGATGGCACCAGCATTTCCATTGGCTGTCCATCAAAACACTTAAGATTCCTTTTCAGACCACACATGACTATTAAACACAAAACAATTGTTTCATTTTTCTTTTGCCAAATCTAAAATGAACTCAACCACAATTAATGCCATGCTCAAATATGATCGGACCCCTCACATCGATTCCGATGGCTGCGGTCCGGTTCTGCGTGTTAATTGCCTCCAGGGCTGGAAACAGACAATGTGTGAACATTGGGTTCACACATAAAGGCTGCACTTATTGACCGGAACCCTCCGCCCCTCAACCCCAAAATGCTGCCATTTCAGATTTTCGGTGTAATTACAGCTTCGCAGCATCGACCACCTTCCTCCAAACGAGCAATTCCCACTTGGCCGCCGTTGCTTGGGTGTCATTGAATTAATCATCCTTCATCTATGCAGCAAATTACCGTTTCACCAACTCTGAAACTCTTTAGAAAGAAAAAAACGTCCATTCTTCTTTAAAAAGATCAGTTTGACTGATATCCCTCTATAACCCATTTCAAAAATCCATTCCTCTAAGATACAAAGAAAAAAACTTTGCTGCCTTCAAACTTCAGTCTTGTTTGTACTTTTCGGTGGAGAGGGAGAGGGGGAAAAAAAATCTTACCTTGACACGGCACAAACCAGAGTCACCTAATGAGCTGAGCTCAGGGCTGTTTGGCTTCTCTATCAAAGAGTACAGGAAGAGACAGAAGAAACATGACAGCATGGACATGCCTGATGCGTCTAATGAATGCCCGGCAGAGTGCTCGCTCGGTGTCCTATGACCTTACTGAGGCTTTGATATTGGATGTACTAGTAGGTTCGAATGGAGAACTTTGGTTTGTACAAGGGGTACGGGACCTTTTCCATTTCCAGGGCCATTACAGGGCCATACTAAATGAGATACATCACCATTTTGAGGGCTTCCACATTCTCAACCACTCAACGAATGTTGGATGCGTGCGTCATAATAGTCAAAATGTACATTTTACATGGGTCGAACATGCAACCCCCACTAATTTGGCTGAGCAGGGCCCGATGGAAGAAGAAATAAATGTCTGACTTTGTCACATGAAATTTGGCAAGTATGTATATCATAAGTAGACCCGCAAAAAAGTTATATATATATATATATATATATGGTCACTTATGACATTTCTCTTTCGCCAAAATAAATTTTGATTGTTCCTGTTCGCTACATGGAATTTCGTAGACATGCCTATCATGAGTAGACACTCCAAAAAGTCACAAATACAGCTTGAATAGACACATTATGTCTGCCAATTTGGTTTGAGATGGCCAATTTAGGGTTACTTTTGATATTTCACGAGATCCTCTAAAACAAATTCAACCTGTGAAGACTGTTTCTGTTAGCTGCATTGAATTTGGTCTCAAAAAACCCCATGACTGAAATGATACAGGAAGTACACGGGTAACGTGTAAAGTTCTAGGGGTCCTTAAGTACTTGCTCCCAAAAACATATAAATATGTTCAATTTTAAATATTACCATGGTCCCAAAGACATATTTATATGTTGTTTTTCTTAATGTTTTTTTTTATGCTAGAGCATACAGAAAGCTTTGATGCAGCCTCTGAACTGAAGAGAGCGCTTGAAGCAATGGTAGTTATGACAAAAACGGCCAACAGGTGGCAGCAGAGTATAAGAGATCAACCAGAGCCATGTTGCAAAAAGCTATTTTCCCATCTATATTAAACAGATTTGTGAATAATGATGAAACTTATCTATATTCTCATGCTATTTGCTGCAAAACGGAAACAGATAGAAATATACTTTATTTTTCATGATCCTAATCTTTCTTTTGGTAGGTTCCACATTTTATAGAATAATAGAACACAATATTCTGTGGGCCATGCAAAATCTGTCAATATCCAGTTAAACAGCCAGGAGCAAAGGAGGTTGCTTCAGTGAAAATGGCTGGGAGTGAATAGTTAAAATAAAAAAAAATTCAGCCCACTAAGCCCGATACAGAAAGGTACTGTACGTGGAATTTGGTGAGCATGTCTATCATGAGTAGACCCACAAAAAAGTAGTCTCAAAAACACATGGCCAAATAAGACAAAGGAAGGCTGTGAATATGGTAGCAATCGTCCATCTTAGCATTAAAATTGGTCCTGTCCTGACGTCCTTGTCATTTTAATAGCATCTAAATTTGAAGCACATATGCAGCACAGATTGGCGATACCAAAAGATGTTGTACTGCATGACTTTTCTCAGAAAATGCTGTTGCAACAGAACTAGCTATAAAAATGACAGCAAATGAAAAAGACTGACTGCGATAGTTACAACGTTTTTGCAGCAAAAAAAATGGCCATAAAATCTCCCAAATAAAATGCAATAAATGTTGATCCAGGGAATGAAAACCCATGGCGTGTCGTCCCATTTCGAGTCCATTGTGGCAAAATGAATGGATTTGTGAAGCCTTTCATCGTGCTCACTAGTGGAAACGCTCACATTATTGGGAGCACTGATGCTTCTGTCTGAACTGCCTCACTCAGCACATTGTGGCACAGGGAAGAATTGTGCTGTCCACAAAAAACAAAAAAAGCAGTTTCTGGGAGAAGAAAAATTATGACAGAGGTTGGGAAATCAGACGATCGCGAGCAGTATACATTGGACTGGAAAAGTTGCATTTCCACACCTCGGGTAAATTGAATCTCTCCTGTCTTACGAAATGGTTCACAGGCAGAGACAGAGGAGCCTTGCAAAGAACCACATAATAACATGGTGGCCTGTTTCTGGGAGGGAATGCTTCAATCGGCGAAAAACTCCTCGAGTCTAGGACAACCCATCTGGGACATGTTACTTACTGTTTTTCACAAGCAAAAGACTGTAATGGTAATTAACTCGGTTGATTCTCACATGCCGTAACACTGTTTAAATGTGTTCCAAAATAGCCTCATTCTCAATAAACGTTTCTCACCACCAACACCCACAGCTACAACAAGGTATTTTAATGAGTCCAAAACTTAAAACAGTGAGGCTGTATGTGGATCGATTATTACTTATTCCCAAAACGGTCTGCTCACCCAGTTAACGCCGACAAAACAAACAGGTCGCTGTTTTCTGACAGCCATTAACCAGCAGAGGTGGCCGGTGATGGAGGGACCGTGGGGTGGCGGGGGTTGGTGGGGGGCACCGGGAAGATGAAGATCTCCCACTGGGAGAGACATGACTTCCAAGCAGCTGGGATCAATGAATGCCGTTTGCCTATCGATCGCCTGCGCCTCCCGGGAGACAGCCGTCGATCGACTGTCTTGAGCTGAGGGCTGGAGAGGGATTAGGCACTCGGCCTTAATCAAAGTCCCCCTTGACTACATTTTGTGTAAATACTCTGTAATAAGATAGATCCATTCAAAGGTTGGAGTTTGAGATCCTCGTTTTACTATTGCGGGTCCTAATCAAAATTGCCATTGTACAAAAGGTGACTTGGTGCTCAGATGAGGTTACCCAGCAGGGTAGCAACTAATGGTAGTGAGCTTAACTCTAAATCTAAGTACAGACGCTCCCCAACTTACGAACGAGTTACGTTCCGAGCGATCGTTCGTAAGGTGAATTTGTTCGTAAGTTGCTTCAGTGCTATATTTTGTATTATAATTTATGTTTAAAGAGAATACGTACAGTACTGTACTACTGTACGTATGTTAGAGAGAGAGAGAGAGAGACACACACAGTATGTACATGTACGTAATAAGATAAATAAAATGAAGTTTAACTTACTTTTGGAAGATGTACTCGATGCTTAAGGATTTGATGGAGGAGGAGGAGGAGGAGGAAGAGGAGGATTTTATATCATGAGAGGTTCTTCGTCGTCGCTGGAATGGGCTTCAAAAGTTACTTCCTCCTCCGTAACTTCAATGTAGGAAGAAGTTGAGGGTCGCGGAGAAGAAGATGAGGGTTGATGAGTATCTTCCTTGGAGGATTTACTAGAAACTGGCCGAAAGAAGCGATCTAACTACGATTGCACAGTTTTCTTCTTTTTTCATCATAAATGATGCGGTAGCACTGTATGGCATCATTCAATTGATTTGCAACCTTTGTGCAACGTTCAATATTTGGGTCTTGCTGCTCGAAGAGTGCGATGGCTTTATCTATGAGCGACAGGCGTTTCTTCTTCTTCCTCCTCGACACGTTGCTGAGCCTCCAATGCTGGATGAGCTCTCACAGCGCCAAGCGTCGGTATTAGCGGCGGAAAGAAGCACTACAGTACTCGGAAAAAGGTGCGCAATAAAAAATCTAACTTACAGCATCTCTTTCCGAACATTTTTTGACATGCGCGCATGCGCGCAGACATGTTCGTATGTACCGTTGTTCGTAACACGAATGTTCGTAAGTAGGGGAGCGTCTGTATTAAGTAACAGCAAAAAAAATCGAATTCACTACGCAATGTTTGGTTTCCTGTTGGCTATGATGTTTTAAATCTTACATCAAGGTATCCGTGGGTTTAAGGAAGACACATTTAAATAGCGTTTCAAAGTTAAAGCCCTGCTACAGTTTGGCTTTAGCCCCAGGTGCTAGCTAGCTTGGAATTAGGGTTTGAAGCCTGGTTTGGGGTTTCAAATAAGCTTTGGGACCACTTCAATCTAACCTCCCACAATCAACCCACCAGGAGTGGCTCAATGTTATACCACAGTAGGTTAACAAATAGAGATATTCCATGCTTGTTACGTGAAGTCGTCCTGATTGTACCGTCTCCCTGGAAAGCTCCTCCCGTTGGCTCTCCATCTGTTTGCCAGTGGCTCTTTCAGAAAGCAAACTCTCCACTGGATACGACTGAACTCTACTTGCCCCAGTAATGAGGCATATGCTATAGATTACTTTGGAAGTGGCAGCTGCCACTAGAATGTGGGCATGTTTTGACAGTGATCTGGGAAGAAGGCAAGTAAACTGGCACATTGGAGGATGGGGGGGCATTTGCAGTTTTAGGGAAAACATCTAACAAGTGATTCATTATGAGTATGCTCACTCCAGCGCCTGGTGAGGAGTACACAAAGTTCAGTTGAATCCTAGAGGCTCTGTTAGTCATCAGCCTTTGGTGCACTTTGGGAGGAGGAGACCACAAAGAAGAAGAGTACATGGCTCGTGTGTGAAATGGGGGGAGTCGGGGCTGGACGGCAGCCTGCTGCCTTGGCGTCTTTTATTGATCAGACTAGGAAGGGGCCTGCAATTGCCAGGAATAGAAGTTGATTGCAGCAGTTATTAGCAACACCAAAAGACTACTGAAGAAAAACGGTAGGTGATAATGGGTGGGGGTGGTTTGGGACACCAAGCTTGTCACTTAAAAACTCATAAGCTGGGGCATTGGGAAATCAAGGTACCACTGACTGTGCTCCAAATATCAGAGTTGTGATGATAGTAAAATGTGTCAAGAAAAAAGCCAACATCTTAGGACTGCAGGCAGACTTTAAAAACCATGAAGCATGGGCAAGACTCTCTATTTGTGACCTTTGCCTTTTGCCCAGTCTGCTTAGGCGCTAGCCCACAAAGACCCTGAGCAGGACTCAGCGAGCTTGAAACTCTGGAAGACCATAAATAGTACCTCGTACATGCTTTTACTAACGGAAAAGCGTCGACAGTGACAAAAGAGCAATGGGTTATCACTTGACTACTTCACAACATAATGATTGCGGTGTAAGGTTAATAGTTCCAGTTTTTATCAACGGTGGCCTCTCTGAAACCATTAACCATGTTCTTCCCTATGCTTGCATTGGTTTCCTCTTAAATCCCCAGCAGTATTAACGGTCATCTGATTCTTAAGTGTCAAGCCTGTGAGTGACAGTTGATATGTCCAGGGTGGAACTATGTTTCTGAACCAAATCCACCATGGGACCAAGCTCAAACCACTGTCCTTCATGGGATAAGTGGTATACTGTAAATAATAAATGAAAGCCTTCAGTCTTCCTTAGAAGTATTCCCTCAGTCTACGTAAGATGCTTTTGCACCTGTAGTTCGCTTTTCCTGTTCCGAATCACATGGTGAAATTTTGGGGAACCAGTAGAGGCCGTCTGCAAAATTGTTCAGTTTAGCTGGTGTTTGAAATGTATATATTGAATTGTGTAGGAGAAGCAGGAGTTATTTTTAAGTCTCTGAATCAGGGTTCACCAACACGGTGACCTCGGGTCTCCGAGGGTAATAAGAGGAGCCTGCGGGCCTGTTCTAAAAATAGCTCGCTGGTGATGGGACAGGAATTCCTAGGAATGTTGTAGAATTGATCATTTGAAAATGTACTTTGAGATTTAAGAAAGTGTTGCATATATGGTTCCTGCCTTGTTAAACCATTTCTGCAAATCATTGTGCGAAATCCTTAACAAGATTCTCAGGAAATGTAGTTGTTCTCTCCTCACAAGGGAGTTTGCAGACATCTCACTCTCTTTTCATTCAGTCGCACAAAAAGAAAAGGGGGAAAAATGCAGGCTTCCAGTTCTAGTGGCTTTTCCAGCTGCCAGCCGCTGATAACAAAAAAGCCATTGGATGCTGAGGAGCACTCGTCCTCGCCACAACCAATGGCTGTCATCCAGCGTGTCATCTAATTAGCATCACCAAAGGCGTTTTATCTGTGAGATTTCAGACACTTTTTTTCTTTTCTTTTCTTTTCTTTCTGACATCCTCTTCATCAAAGCAAGGCCTTGCGCTGCTCCCACACAATTTAATATTTACATTTCAACATCGATTGAACTTAACAACTGTGTCAGTTTGGACAGGTGTTAGATGTGTGAATGCTAATGTAGCACTTCCCAAGTCCTAAGATGTTTCTCTACAACGGGTGATCGCAATTATATTTAGAGCTGTCAGACAAGAATTCCGTGTTTGCTGGCGCACGTGCAGTCTGCGCTAATAAAAGCGCATGCAAAGGCAAATAGTTTATCAGTTTCCCAAGCTAGACAGCCAGTGTTTAACACAGTAGGGTAAAAATGACTTAATGAACCGCACGTCTGAGGGGAAGCGGCCTTGACAAGCCAGCCTCACCGCGTCGACGCGGATGCCAAAGCCATAATGAAGGATGGCCCGACGTCAAGAGCGAAGTGTGGCTTTCTGTGGTTCTCCCGCATTGAACATTCCCCAGTTTAAATCAAGACGATCCCGCGTGCCAGGGCAAATCCACAAAGCGAATGGTCTGGGTTGCGGCGTGGGCCAGCAGATGCCGATATGGAGCTATGACCTATCCTTTGAATCTGAATGGTTTCTAACTGCCACAAATGTCAAGACTGCGTGTATTTGCCACCGATTTATGCCTTTTGAAACTGCACTGTGACTGACAAACGGAGCCAACAAAGCGGGTCCTGGGAGAAACGGATCATCAAATTTGCATATGTGGGTCACCGGCGGATCCGTCAAGACCTGCTGAGGCAGATGTGTCTGACAGCGCGCCGGGCAGAACGGAGCGAGGCTGACAACTTAAGGCTCTACATTTCCCCGTCCAATTGCTGATTCGTACGTTCCCAACTTTCAGAGTTTCGAGGTTATAAAACGCATGCAATGAATTAGTTTGCGGGGAGCGTGAGAATACGTGGTCACGTGGCATAATACTCAGTTACAACTTTGTTTTTTTCCCCACGTTCATTACCTCTGAACCATTGCCAGGAGGTTTGAGAGCTGATGTGGCAAAAACCTAATTTTACCTTGTGAATTTTGGGGGTTGGGTTCTTTATCTGTATACCACTTTATTTTTTCTCTAATGTTATATTTGATGACATGAACATTGTCCTTTTTGTTTGTACTTCTACTAATTAAGACAACCTGCACGTCAGACTAATATATCAGGTTTTGTTCCCACTCAAAATCATTAACAACACAATTCCCAAACGCTTTTGATATTTAGATAGATCTGGTTAAAAAGACACAAAACTTTGCTCTAACTTCCTTAGTCAAAGACTATTAGGCATGTTTCGACTTCTGGATATATTGCCCCCGTATTAACGGAACTTTGTCGTAAAGAAAAACTGTAGAGTACGTATTAAGGGTACCCTGTAGAGTACTCTAGTCTCAAGCGTCATATTTTAGCTTGTCTGTATGGTTAGCCGTTAACTCGTTAGTAAAGACAAAACTAGCAAAAAGTGATCAACTAAAGTAGATCTGCCCCAAAAAGAATTGACCTCTTCTACTGATACTGATAAAATGTCTTTACCCATCTCGAAATGGGAGACAGACTTGTCTATAGCACCGGAATCTGACTTTTGGATTCAAGTTTGTGAAAACGCATTTAAAATGACAAAACACACAAATTTACAACTTATCCAATATAAAATTATTCACAGAACATACATTACTCAATATATGATTAAGAAAATGGGACTCTCAGACTCTGACATTTGTCTCCAATGTTTACAAAACACTACAGACACTTATGTTCATGCTTTATGGTTATGTACTCCGGTTATGTATTTTTGGACTAAAGTCTTAGAAAAACTTTCCGCTATTTTGGACTGTAGGATACCTTTATCTCCAAACTTGTGTTTGCTAGGTGACCTAACAACAACTGACTTACCACATAAACAATTTCAATCTACACTTGTAGCCCTTACTATCGCTAAAAAAAACAATTCTTGTTAACTGGAAAAATAAACAAACTCTGAATATCGACCAATGGTCTAACTTCCTCATAAATCACATTTTAATGGAAAAAATATCTGCCTCAAATAAAAACCAAATATCAAAATTTATAGAAACATGGTCTACGTATATAGAATTTTTTAACCTAATTCTGGTTACTTAATTCTGTCTGTTAGCGAGAGCCACTACATCGTGATAACTTACGAACATTGATGTTTCTGCATTTGGCAATTTATTATTATATTATATTATTAGTATGGGATTTTTTTTTAATGGGCTTTAGGTGAACTGATGAATACACACACGCACACACGCACGCACGCACATGCACATGCTCACCCACATACAAAAATATATATATGTGTGTGTATATGTATATATATGTATATATATTTAAAAAAAAAAAAACATTTTTTATTTTTTTTATTATTTTTTTTTTTTAAATAGGAGAGCAATGATGATGTCAAATCGAATGAACAATACTGAGCTCTCCTGGGACAAAAAAAAAAAAAAAAAAAAAGAATTGACCTCTTCACCACGTGTCCATGACAGTATGTAGAAATTGTTGTTTTTCTACAATGATTAACACAAGACCACCTTATATCAAATCAACCTATCAATCTATGAACCATACAGGAAAATCTACAACAGGAAAAACTAATTTATCCATGGAACAGTTTCATCAAAAGCCCAACATATAAGAAGATTATGAGCATTTAGGAGTATTAACGCCTCCCCATTATTCATCAAATCATACCTCATAAACTTGCATTGCGTTACTCAAAAGTGACATTTTTCACAGATATTACATTACGCATTGATACATTTTTCATCCTAGCAATGGGACCACAGTGGGTGCACTTCTGCTCGCGCGAGCTACTGCCACACTTAGCGCACATGGAGCCCCAAAGTTATCCCAACTGTTTCAGACATAACATTTACTTCTTGTTTTTTTGTGGAAATTCATTTCTCAAGCGCCAATAGGCAGCCAAAGGCGATAAACAAAGTTGACCTTTGGAAAATCAGCCTGCTTGTGCATAATCCCTAAACAGCGCTATCACGAAATATTCTTTGGGTAATCACTGAGAGACGCATTAATGTGATTGGAATATCTAGCGAGTGGAAAGCTGATTTATTTATTTTTTTGCACTGCACGCAGCCTTAGACCATGTCCACACAACACGGCAGCCCCCTAAAGAGGCTTAGTGAAGTGTCGTGTCGAGCTGTAGGCCAGGGGAACATGATACGCGCACAACCCTCGGTGGGGTGCAACTCAATGTGTGCTTGGACGGATTTGTTGTCACAAAGCTTCGTCTCTTGTAATCCCCGTTGGATTTCCCTTCAATAGGACTGGTACCACCTGTGCTAATCTTTATTCTATCAGATTCGAAAAGTTCTTGGAAAGAGATACTATATCTCAGATGTTCACCTACTGACGGTGGGTCTGGAATTTAATCACCTGCGATACTCTGGGGTTCATTGTACATAATTGTCACTGGTTAGATGGAAGATTTTTTACCCCACCCCCCAGATCAAGAGTCACTGACTCTACTAGATCTAATTTGGCCCATGTGACCTCTCTTGGTAGCGCGTTTACCCAACCAGTTCATTCATTCACTATACACACACACACATGTGAAAGCGACTACAGCAAATGTAATTACTGAGATGAACAAGAATGGCATGGAACAAACGCGAGAAGAAGAAAATGAGACATGCATCAAAAAGTCATGGAGATTAATTAATGTGATATGGTGCATTTCTTCCTATCTAATGAGGGAGATGAATTCTGAATAATAGAGCAGATTAAGGTTAACCTTTTGCGGGAAGATCTTGATATGTTCGTCTTCCCAAAGGGGATGAAGCACGAATCGTTGTGTGCAGAGTTAATGATACCGGATACTGTTGTGCTAAACCTCAAGGATGAAGCATACAAACCACTTGCACAAAGTGGAAGTAGTACTGAAACTTGGATTTTGGGGAGTATGGAGGGTGTATATTTATTCTAATTTTTTTTCCAATTTGATAGTACCCTTGGCTGAATTTTGGGGGTGGTTAGGGTGTGCTGATCCTCATGTTAGAAATCAGAAGATCAGTAGACTATACATAGCTAAAACCACATTCTCCGCACATTAGTAGGGGTGAGCTATTAGTTGAAAACACCCACATCCCGCTATGATGTTCGGAATTACCCGTATGGATTTGTGGGTGCGTTGGTCATGTTGTTTGATCTAACGTTTGGTCATACATGGATGACCCTGACATTTTAGAGGTGAGCTTTCCAATTCCATCACCCATGTTATTTTGTGATGTCAGGAAGTACCCAAACTTGCATTGGGTCCTGATAGAGAGGTTTGAAATCGGGTTTTCGACAGAAGGTTGTAACTCTTTGACTGCCAAAAACGTTAAATAACGTTTAGTAAAATCCTATGGAGGAGTGCCAAAGACGTTAGAAGACGTTTGTTTCAAAACAGAGGTGAAACTAACCATTTTCTATTGTGGATTACTGAAAAACGGAATAAGGTAGAAACAAACTTTTTTTTTCTGATGAAAGATGAGAGTCCAATCTTTTTTTGGTAGTATGTGTGTTTCCATAGTCCAAACACATAATTTTCTATGGACCTTGAAAGATCAGTCAAAATGCTTAAAATCGGCTGGCACCCACGGCATCCCTTTTCTGAAAACGTCTGGCAGTCAAAGAGTTAAAGAGATAATGCTGTGTAGTGGTATTACCTCCATTCTTTGGATGATCCAAAATCTGCATGCATAATTTTAGGGTGAGCCATACAATGGTACCACCTGAGTCTTTCTACTAATTCTGTGTTTAAAAGTTTTGGGAGGCATGGATTGAGCTGTTTGAACACAAGGTCACATATGGATAACACGAACTTCTAAAGTAAAGCTCAAACAAACCTCATGTGCTTGTATTAACTCCAGCATTAATTCTATCACCCTGCCCGTGATCAAATATGTACGCAACTGTTAAACATTTACTTTATAGTCATTCGGTGTGTGTCTGTCACGGTGAAATATGAGCAGCCAGGACACAAACCGAGCCTTGAACAGATGCGAGGCCACGCGCGTACGGCGATCCGTCCACACCGTGACCTTTTCAAATTTGCAGGACATGTGTGTTTTTCTTTTGGCTTCTACCTGCAGAGAGGTTTAGCTTTTGTCCACACTGTGCTGCGTTAGGTCTCCATGGAGCGCCGGTAGATCTGCTGAATAAACATTCAGCATGATGATAGCTTTGCTCTTTGGTTAAATCCATTTAAAAAAAGACCAACACGGTGATGCTGCACAAATATGCAGCCACTGTCCAGGCAGTTTTTTAAAAAAATAATAAATTATTAATTAAAATCCAACCTGACAAAAGCTTATGTCTCTCACGCGCTGATCACATAAAAACCCACAATGCATTAATTGGCCGTCTCCTGCTTTGTCTCCCTTGTCTGCGTTCCACAATTATTTTACATTTGCTTTGCCGCACACTTTGTCCACCGTGTCACTCGCTCGCCCAAGTGGAGGCGTGAAGTCGTTAGCTTTATTCTGCTCTCCGGTTTTTAAGGCTTCACAAGCGTTTCAAGGGGGATAGATTGACATTAATCCTGGGAGACAAAGACAAAGAGCGTGGCGGGAAGTAATTGCAGCCTTAAAGTGCAGTGAATGGGGAGCCATGAAGCCACGTTATTGAATATAAAATGTCACTTTTAATAAGGGTAATTTGTATGATTATGTTATATAAAAAGGATGCTTCCTAAATTGTGCCTGGGGGGGAGTCTTAGCTAAGATGCAGGTGCTCTCCATTGAAAGTTGAATCAGTCTTGTTTGCTTAGGTAACAGAAAGTAGCAGCTTTGGACATGATGGACCTGATTATAATCAACTGCCAATTAATATGATCACATGAGATTATACTGTACATGCAGTAGTAGCTTCAGTTCCGAGTGACCCGACTTCCAAGTTTTTCTAAATACGAACCGTAGTTAAGCCAATTTTCTGCTTTGACTAGCAAGTTCAAACTTGAGATACAAGCGCTGTTAACTCCATTCAACTCAATTCAATAAAGCGCAGCATTTTGGCTAATACAATAGAACCTGAAAGCTCATAATGAATAGCAAACAATGCTAACCCAACACGAGGTTTCTCAGCTTGGCCAACGATCCACACCAAAAGCAGTTATTTTGGTGGTGCTAACGATACCAGTCAGTGCATCAACAATCCTCCATTTGTACCTTTTTCACTTGGAAATATCCGTTTATGTGACGCTCCTAGATTCAGTGGCCGGACGTAAATGAAAATGATTGCATGACCTTTTGGAGAGCAGGGATTGAGACTGCGTTGACAAATGAGCCAGTGTTCGGCGTGGAACTGCACGTAGTGATGATCCCTCAGAAACCCCTGCGATGCACGACACTGCCACTTACCTACAGGGACAAGAAAAATCAATGAGTTCACACTGTGTTATATCACACTTTTGTTTGTGAAGTATAGCTTGTCGTGACGTCTGTACAATGTTTTCACTTCTCACAAGTCCGTTTACTCGCTTAGAATTATTAGTGTGCCCAAAATTGGATACCTAAAATGAGGAAATTGGTTGAGCGATAAATGACAGATCAGGTTTAAGACAGAAATGACCGATCAGTGGCCACCCAATGATTGAATGAACAGTGATTGAAAAGCTGGCTTTAACATATATAACAATGCCACAGATGAATACATACAGACATCGTACGTAAGTCTTACGTTTTGTTCTTTTCGGCTACCATAAGTGAAGTCAGCTTAGCCCTGGTTGACCCCAACTACAGAAGCCATGGGAGAATTTGCCCAGTAACAATAACAGGACATGGTAATAATTGGCAATAATTCACATGAAACAAGAGTCTAATCGCAAGGTCACACAAACTATTGTCTGTTGATGTATGGCAACAATCACGAAGGTCAACAATAGGTTAGAGGACCCAGGAGTGATCCTGGACAGGTTTGTATAATAAACCATTTAGAGACTGCTAAAGAAGCACTAACAGTAGCAAGTGATTATACTTAATAACAAAGGACATAAGCTACTGGTGTGTGAGTATACAGTGATTAAGAGCAGTCGCAGTCAGTGCCCAGCGGGGAAGAAGCACAATGTCCCCGATGCCCCGCATGAGGTCTTTAGTGAGTGACATATCTTCGCATAGCTAATCAAGAATTAAACGTTGGGCTCGCTCTAACGAGGGATAATACGCTGGTTGGTAAGATAACACCCCTGCGAAAGGTAGCGGGGCCACGACTCTTCATTTACAGTCACTCATCGGCCTATTAGGAAGTGTCACTCAGTTGATTTACGGACTCGTCTACGTTTAGAAACGGTCATTCCTGTCTCCTTCGCCATAATCATCCACTGCATTTCGGTTGGGCTGGAGGTGAGATTGTTGTGCACAGTACCTACTCGGCTAGGCGCGTCTTCAATCAGTGAGGCTTTTCCACAGACAAAACCAGGTAAGACAGAGTCATATCTGGTTCCAAGTGAGGAGCCATAAAAGTCCCAAATGTTAGCTGACCCTGTTGCCTTAGTTCTGGATGCTACCAGTAACACACTCCACACTGTCTGCTTTGCTGCAGCTATCCATATTTGTCAACTAGTTTCCTAGCAAATCAAACAGACCTTATGACATCTACAAGCATAATCACGTTTGTACTCACTATTCACTGATGCTATTTCATTGGGGTTCTAAGTACGCTAAAACGATTCAATGAATCCTGTATTCCACTGGGAGCGCTTCCGTCAAGGTTCGATCAAGATTCGCAAACTTGTGGCAAGGATAACCATTAAAACTCGACTGTAGGCCAACATCTGGTGAGCGTTAGCGAACTTGAGCGAACCCTGATGAGAAATCAACATTCGCTAGCCCCTCAGTGAGATACGGGCTTAAAAGTGATATCAACTGCTGCTTATACTCCACAGTCTGACAGTTTTCTTGTTACCCTTTGTCTGTTTTTGGATAAATTTCTCGAACCAAACTTGAGCATTTTACATTCCTTGCAATCAAAGTCTGCAAGGGATAATTGATTGTCTCAAAAAGACGATCCTGTGAGTTTTTGAACCTATTCAATAGTTACAATTAAAAATCCTTGGTTAGGCTAGCTTCTTCTGTTACTACTTCTACTGTACTATGTTACTACTTCTGCAACTACTCTACTCTTCTTGGTATTTCCCGGCAGTCTGGAAGCTGCCCTGCGGCACCTTGCTACCCTCTCACAAGTCAGCCTTGGTATTACACCAGACATCTAGTTTGTGGGAGAAGACTCATGTTAAGAGCAGTAAGAACACACTTGAATTTTTGTTCCTCTTCCTGAGTGAGTCTCCGTTTTTTTTTTTTTGACTTTTAATACAGAAGACTTTCACAATTTCCCCAACAGACTAAAGCAGAGTGGGAGAGCTGTATTAAATTCTCCCTGTCAACTTTCCCCTTTTTTTTCCCTGCTTGTGCAACATGAAGCAAGAGCGCTGCAACCCTTTGTGCTAGCTAGCCCATCAATACGTCTGAAGATGCTCTATGACACGTGCGGTAAAGACCATCCCCGAAGTCATCCATCAGCGACAGGACAAGCCCTCACCCATCCCCTTTCCCAGCAAGTCCAACCGTCTGCCTCTTTCCACAAGCCACGTCCCGCAGAAGGTGTTTAATAGGGCCCATTCGTCAGATGGGCTTGTCTAAAACAATGCGGTTTGTAATCTAGGAAGGAGAGGCTAATCCTTGAGGATTGTCTGCATCTGTGAAAATAAGGCAGGGCCCTTACTGAAGCAAGCATGCGTCAGGAACATTTATTTGATTTGTTGCGCCTTGGTCTGTAAGAATGTACGGGTTTTGGTGGGTTAAAGGTTCAAATGTATGTATGGTAATCGGGGCTGGTTGTTGGATTATAAATGAGATTCAAAGAGCAAGATTGCATTGTGCAACAACCAATGAGAACATGTTTTATAATACTGCGTTTTTGATGAACGTCATCTCAAGCCAGAATTGTTCCTCTCAAAACCACACCGCGGAAATGTGAGATGGTGAAATTAAAAGCTTAACACCCTTACTTTGTGAGACGTAATTAGTAAAAATTCAGATTGGAAATGTCCGCCATAGGAAACAATAGTTAGCCATTACAGTGGATCCTCAGTTCTTCGATGTCAACCTAACATTTGACACATGAATACCTTACATTACTTTAACAAACACTGACACCACCTATCATTACGAGCTGAAATAAGTAGGAATGTGCTTTTCATATCCATTCATCATGAAAAGTCTGTTGTAGACCAAATGCTAGTCTACTTTCCTGAGAGCTGATTATATTTTCACTTCTGTGATTTCCCTCAGGGATTACAATTTTTTATTAAAAGTAAGTAATACGAATTTCAAAGTTCAAAGTCTTGATGTCTTTGTGATGTTGTCTAATTGAAACATTGATCAAGTCTGACAACGGCAGGTGATAAACGGCAAGCTCTGGTGTTGTTAGTGGTTTGCCAGCAGAAGGCAGGTACTGATAACGGTCTACGACTGCTCTGCCTTTCAATAGCAACTCTCCAGGGGCCCATTAGAAAGGAGCGAGATGGATGCGTGTATGCGATGTTTGTAGCCAGCGCGGGACTGCATGACTGAGAGGCAAAGACACGAGCAAACAAAACACTGGAGTTCATCTCGAGCGAAAAGCAAGATTCCTTCCGCTGACTTTCATCGAAGCCAGGACCCCGAGTTTCGGGAAGATACCTGAAGCCTTTTCCGGTGCCATCTGCTACTCCGGTATCGCCACTATCTCGCTGACTGAGCGCCAGTTGGCAACGGATCTGAGTACTGCAAGACTCGAGAGGCAAAAAGACAACTCTAGCTGGCCAGGTTTTGCAGTCTTGTTGTCCAAAGGGGAAAAAAAAAAATCCAGGTTCTGTCTATGCAGGTGCTTGCCAAAGATGTATCCTTTGACAGCGTGCTATTTGCAGCTCACAACATCTGCCAATAGTCGTATTTCACCTGTAACGTTAGATGACCTTAAAACCGTCCCCTCTCGCTCCAGCCTCAGGCAGGACACACCGAAAGGGAAGCAGCGGTGGAAAGTTTTGCCTTCGGTGGTAATAAATCATTTGAAGCGCATCCACTTCCGCCAGCATGCACCTCCAGATCATACATAAACAACAATTGAATACATCTGTCAGGGAGCGCGGTCCCTGGACGAGAATGCTTATGAAGACAGACGATCATGCGTTCAATAATTAAAACAGATGTGATCCCTATTAGCCATGGTGGGAGGCTCATTAATAATTAATGTGCTCCTCGTGTACCCCGCCCAGCTTCCTTCTCCTTTTTCACCTCCGTACCGCTTCTGCTCCTCACCGTTTCATCGCAGTTCCCACGATTTATGACTAAATGTCACACAAGCGGTTAGTAGGAGTGTCTACTTAGACTTTAAAGTCTGACAAGGGTGAACAGCAGCTGTGTAGGCAAGAGGAAGTGTGAAGCAGAGGAAAAACATTGTTGAGAGGTTACAGTTAAGTTTCATGTGAGGAGTGAAATCAGCTAACTTTTAAATTGAACACAAGCAACTTTTCACAGTCTTTACGGCGCAAATTAGAAGCTATCGTTTTGTTCGTGGTGCTCCTTCACACAGCGACAAACCTTATAACGTCATCTGACAAAAGTCTGCTAGCTTAATACTATCATAAAATAAGAAACACCATAGACATTATAATGCTAATTAGCATAGAGGTTACGGTAGTTATAAGCCTTCAAAAAATTGCTACTTTAACACACACGGAGCAGCAACACATACAAACAGATCAACAAGACTCACAGTCATGTTTTCATCACTTCCAGCAGACCTTATTTATTTATATCAGTATCAGAAAGCGGCCATTTTGTCACTTTCTGTTGAGTGAAAATGACAACAAAGTTGCTCAGGTGTCAGTTAACCAATCACAGCTCAGCTTCAGAAAACAGGTGAGCTATGATTGGCCTTTGCCTGAGCTCTGAGCAACTGTGATGTCATCTTCAGTTGACAGGAAGTGGCAAGATGGCCGCCCCCTGAAATTAATAAAAATAGTTGGTTTTGCCGCATATCTCATATTCCACAAATCTAATATTAATCAGAGTGTCATGTTTAGACCGGTGAGGTCACATATAACATATCATTGCCAAGAAATGTTTAAGGTTGACTTCCCTTTTAAACCATAAAAATAAAACAATTGCTGTGAACAGCGATAAAGCGGGGTTCACTGTTTTGGAATTGTAACTGAAAATGGTTGCGACAATACCCCATTTTTATTGTTAATGCTCCATTTCCAATATTCCACAAACCTATTTTATTTGTCAGACAATAACATTAACGAGAATCTACCGGCAAAGTTAGACGAGACATCTTTATGCGGCTCCTGCGTGATGAATCGCCGCAAGAATGCAGAGTGGGCGGCTGAAATTGAAACAGCCGTCTGCTGATGTCACCCCATCCGTCACCGCATGTCCCCTATTAATCCATCCCCTCGCTGCCTTTGTGAAACCACCCCCCCCTCCCACCCACCATCCCGGCCCGTTAAAAAGAGCCGAAGCCACTGTTCATCCATCTCTTTGATGACACGGACCGCAGAGCTAAAAGCAGAGTCCAGCCTTGGGCAGGATCAGCAAAACAACACCAAAAAGTTTGAAATTAATATTACTTTGATAAATGGCATAAAAGTCATAATTCATGATCAGAACTGAGATTAAAATGCCAAGTTGGCAGCAGTTAATTGCTATGTTTATTTAGAACTAGTGTGATCTCAAAACATATTCTCGGTCTTTTCTATAGCACTCTTATTAATAGTGTTTTTTTGTTTTTTGTTTTTTTTTACATTCAAACACATTCAATATGTACTGAATGTTTGTTTCAGAACATGTGGTTGGCGATTTTTAGTTATTCAGTTTTTTTGTCCAATCAGATTTCACATTTCATGTGTTGCCATGTCAATCTAATCTGCCCAGGGCCTTCAGAATTTAGTAGTGCAGGTACTAACTTGTAACTTAAACTATAGAGCACAGTATTAGCAATTGGAATGTCTCTTTAACGCAGTGGTGCCCAAACTACGGCCCCGTATCCGTGACATATACTAAAAATGGCATTTGACAAGGTTAAAAAAAAAAAAATTGGGGGAGATGGTCAAAGTAGGTGCCACTATTACAAATAAATTGGTTTATATACATGAGCATTTTTCTACACTCAAAACAGTTGGGTCAAAAATAACCCAAATCTGGGTCAAAATTTGACCCAACTTTGAGTCAAGAAATTGGTGTTTTAGTGTAAAACAACTCATAAATATTGGTCCTTTACTGGGGCCAAAAAATTGGGTCATTTTGTATAAAACTACCCAGAAAGTTGGATCAAATTGACTCAACTTGGAAAGTTGGATCGGTCAAGTGTATCGGCCCATTTTTGATCCATAATTGGGTTACTTTTGACCCGACTGTTTTTAGAGAGTAGATATGCAAAAACGCAAATTCATTATTTGTAAAAAAAAAAAAAAAAAAAAAATTGGGACTTAACACAATTTCTCTTTATAACATTATGTGGCCCTTGGTCCTGATGTTTTTGTAAGTGGCACTCAAACGAAAAACGTTGGAAACACCTGCTTTAACCAATCTGATTTCAATTTTTTTAAGAAATATCTGAAGATTTCACTTTTTGCAGTATAGCTTTTTTTCTAAACTAATCAGATTTTAGAGTCACTAAACTTGACGGAACTTGACTAGACATTTTGAGGATGGGTTTTGAAAAGCAAAACACAACTGTAGTTATCTGCACACATAATACATTGCTGTGTTACTTTTGCATAGGATTGATGGTTTTCCTTAATTGTGACGTGATTGTGGTATTTGTCAGAAGCAAATTATGTTGGGCAAGACCCAGCTACCAAATTTACTTCCCACCAAAAAGTACAGTACAATCAAACTGAAATTGCACTTGAAATATTGAAATATTAAAACTAATAAAGCAAATTACCAAAGTCAGCATGACGGGCACTGCAGGTACCCACTTGCTCTGCCCACAACATTTGCACTGCTCGGGAGAGTCTCTAAAGAAGCCAGAGACTCATCCATCAATCTTTCAAAGGGGGCGAGTGCTATACATCAATCTGTCAACAGCCGCCGCAAGACCGACACTCCCTCCTCGGCCTGCCGCTGTGCATTCCGCGCCAAGACTCAGCGCTGCGCAGAAACCGCGCTCGGGTTCGGGTGACCGGTGCTCGTTACGTGACGGATGAGCTTTGAAATGAAAGCACAGCAATAACTATAATAAAGCCAGTCGGAGTCGAGGCATCGGTTGGACGTCCGCTAACTTTTGATAAATCGGATGTCAAGAATCACAGTTCGACCCATCCTCAAAATGTCCAGTCAAGTTCCGTCAAGTTTAGTGAATCTAAAATCTGATTAGCTTAGAAAAAAAGCTATACTGCAAAAAGTGAAATCTTAAGATATTTCTTAAATTTGACCTAAATTGGCTTATTTTGCTGTGACAAGTTTTTTTTTCTACTTTAAGATAGCCAGACAACATCATTTTGCTTATTTTAAGATACTCATTACCTAATTATCTTATTTGATTAAGCAGTTTTAGCCTCGAGTGTAAACAGCTACTGTGAGGCTCAAAACAAACATTTTCCACATTTTAAGATGACTTACCAACATTAAAGGCCCTGAACTGGGGTTTCATAAGTGGAATTTTCTTATTTTAAGATTTTGCATAATTTAGTAATAAAATAAAAATCATGTGGTTTGTTATATTTAGATCATTTTTCTTCTTTCCAGTAAATATGGTACCAGCGCAGTGGTCTGCTGGTAGAGCGTCTACCCTCAGACTGTGATGTTGTGGGTTCAATCCTTGGCTGGATCATACCGAATGCAATTAAAATTGGGACCAGTTACCTCCCTGCTTGACACTCAGGCTAATTTGGCCTAACATAAATGAGAACGCATGAATTTTAAGAAAATAGTTGTATCTTTTTTTAGCTTGAAAAAAAATCAATATCACTTGGTTTTAGTCTAAAAAAAATTTTTTTTCCCAGATCGCTGTGGTTGATATGAGCCTAGTATTATTTTTCTTATTTTTCAAAATCTTGCAGGTAAATTTCAGTAAGTTTGTAAGATATTTTTATTTTATTTTGAGTAATAATTTTCTTATTTTACTATTTTTTTTCTTAAATTTTCTACTGTCCTTTTTTTTTTTTTACTCTATATGGAGTACTTGTAATAGGCCAGCAGTCCTTTGACAGATTACATGGACATGGCAACACGTACAAATTTAAATGTGGAATGGGTCATTTAAGGAAGTCTTCCTTTAAAATTGGGAGTGTGATGCAGTTTGTTTGCCACTTTACACCCTTAAATAAGACAACTTTGGTCAAGTGTCCTAACAGTATGGCTTGAAGACACGGACGGGAAGAGGGTAGACACTGACACGGTGAGACAAGCTATTCTAAGGAAGGAAGCCATGACGGATGACCTTTAAGTGCACGCGACTTGCCATCTTTCTAGAGGGTGGGCGATATCAAACCTAGTTCAGAAAGTCAGACCCTCCTGTGCTGAATTACACTTTAATACGATTTGATTATAATGAGCCTTGACAGATCAGGTCAGGTCAGGATGATGTGCATGTCTATACGTATAGCGCTGTTCTGATTTTGAATGATAATGATGATTGTTTAAATCGCCAATCATCTACCCGCTCCATAAGAGGAACAGCAATCAGATCATCCATCGCTGGCTTTGCACTGAAATGTGGAGATTAAAAGAGCGGCCTGATTCGGGCCTGTGTTCCCTTCACCTTCTTCTTTTAAAAGCTCTTGTCACAGCGATAAGAGCTGGGTGTTGAAAAGCAGCTAAGATACGGCGCGATAGCACGAGGGCACTCCAAGTGGGAGTATTAACTGTAATGACTCCTGCCCATAAGGTATGATTAATGCAGAGATGCTAGCATGCGCAAGGGTAGGTTGGAAAAGAGAGAGAGATTTACAAACTGATGCATGCAGGTGGTGCACAGATGAAAAGTTTAATTTGGTTAATTTTGTATACATCATTTTTTTGTTGTTTAAAAAAAAAATAATAATAATAATTGCTGTTTGGTAGCATAATTTTAAAAAAAAATCATCAATTGTAATTTTTCACAAAATAGTTAAAAAATTAGCACTTCAACTATTAAATGTATTGTTTGAATACAAAAAACAAAATGATAATGAAGCTCAAAATGTTAGTAAAGTCCAAAAAAAAAAAAGCCTAAAAAAAATGCATTATCATGTTTAAAAGGGTCCCTGTAATGACAAGTTTGCTCTATATTATTCATTTGGTTGTTACTAACATACCTATGAGTTTCATTTTTCAAAAATCCTTTCCAGTTTAATACAATTTGTAGAAACTTGATTTGGACGTACGCCGCCATTGTTATTTACATCGCAACGTATTCAGTGCGTAGTGACTTAGAACGGCGGCTGGCTCTCTGCCGAGCAATGTGAAACTCCTATAAAGAAAGCAAGGTAAGCCTCGTTGCGTTCCTACATATTCAAAACTCTTGAATGCGTCTGATGAATGACGAGAGCGCGGCGTGGGGGAGGGTGACTCTCCAGATCGCATTTTGTTTCTTTAGTAACGCTACGAGGGCTTACTTTGCTTTCTTTAGAGGCCTTTCACATTGCTTGGCAGAGAGCCAGCTGCCATTCTAAGTCACTACGCACTGAATAACGTTGCGACGTAAATATCAATGGTGGCCTATGTCCAAATCAAGTTTCTACAGAAGGTATGAAACTGGAATTTTTTTTATTTTTTTTAATGAAACTCAGAGTTATGTTAGTAACAACCAAATAAATATCATAGAGCAAACTTGTCATTACAGCTGGGGTTCCTTTAAAAAGGTAATATTAAAGCTTTTCTAAATCATGCATGCTCCACCTATGCAGAGATGAGTACGAAGAGCCCTGACTGTTTTACTCTGACTGCACCTATCAGCTTTTATCTTCCCTCTATAGTAGAAGTTGAAGTCATGTCTTCGTTTGGCAACTGTGGCTGTCGCTTTAAGATCATGTACGTACTCGCTCGCACGTGCACCATTAACGAGCCTGACACAGATGCTGCAGTTACGCTTTAGGCCAGAGGTGGCAATCGTGAGTAAAAAAGTGACAAACTGCACAAATGTCCTTTAAGAATTTAATTTGCTATATCGGGGCTGTTTGAGCCTTTTATCTTCATTGGTGAATGTGCAGTGGGAAATTGAAGGGGGTACATGACTTACAAAAATTTGTGAACGTTGGAAACACACCACCAACCTTGTCCTAAAAATTTCACATTCTCTTTATTGGTTGATCATTAAAATGTTAACTTATTAAAACCTTTTATTCACTAACACTCAGTCAGTATGAAAAGAATGTAGTAGTCTAATATATTCCCAACAATGCAAATACCATCTTCGATTTTGCAAACACTAATCTACATCTACCTCATCATAACAAAAAAAAGTGCTGCTGTTCTAACCAGCCTTTCTTCCTCTTTGGCTCAGCGGTACATTGTGTGGGTGTGTGAGGTTTGGACAATCACAACTATTGTTTTTGTTGGCGTCGGAAGGGCTCACAGAAACATTTGCACCCGAAGGGCTGCGCTAAATTTAATCTTGTATAAAGAACCGGATTGAATCATTCTAATCCAACATGTTCGAGAACAGAGTTTGGGAGTTTCTGGACAAACGGCAGAACAAGATATGTTAAACCGGTCTTGGCATTAGGCTCGCATGAGAACATGGCCAATGACACATCTGAAACCATTCTTTCTATGACAGATTAACGCTCAGATGAATTTACTTTAAGAGGTTGGGTGTCTGCTGCACAAGCAAGCACGGGTTTGTCTTTTTGCAAACCACCACCACTTCGTCCCAAAAGATTGAGTATTTGGATTCCCACCTAATTAAAATGATCCAGTTTTGGATTACGGTACAATGGCAAAGGATTTGGGAATTTGTATTGTATTTTTTGAATTTCTCTCTCTCTTTTTTTTTTAAGAGAGCTCAGTATTTTTCATTCGGTAATCTTACCGATTCAACATGTCATCATCATTGCGCTCTTTTTCTGTGTGTGTTCGTGAATACGTGCGAGTGTGTGAGTTTGTGCTCATTAATTCACCTGAAACCTATTAAAAAATCCCATACCCTTCACCTAAACCAAATACTTCAAAATCCCGCTAGAGTCGTGAAGTTGTCAGGAGACCAGAGGAAGGATCAAAGAAAGAAAAGAGAAATCCAGCACCGACCAGACACCACCTACGACCCCCACAGGGTTACAAACCAGAATCTTTCACCAACCCCAGAAACCTCTAAATGCCAACAAATTAGGGAGACCTCAAGAGACCAAAGGAAAGACTGAAGAAAAGAAGAAAGCAGAGTGAGATCCACAGACACCAGCCTCCACCGATTCAGCGACTAGAGGAAGAAGCAGATTGTGTTCGAATTTCGGTAGATGCTGTTGCAGTGGATCTGGCATGCATGAAAACCTCCACCAAAGAAGGGAGCCGTCGACACAACCCCCCACACCATAGAGATGTAATCCACTAGTAATTTAAAAGAAGAACAGGAAGCGACTTGGCTGTGCGATGATGTCATATTTGTTTCCTTGACAAACCGTAGCGTTTCTTTGCTGTTTTCCATCTAAAATTGCATTAATATTCACTTCTTTAATTAATTCCCCAAAGATTTCTGCTTCGCCAAACCTCCCCCCCAAACGTGCTTTACTTTATCGTTTGCCATTGCTTTTTGACTACAAACATACATGTGACTTAATATCCTGTCAAAACGTGCAAAACCTGTTTCTATTGCCATAATTTGCATTTTCCTTTTTTAGATACGCTTCAAAATCCACCCGCCTCCAAGCGTAAAAACTTTTTCACGAATTGTGGGCCCTTTTTGGAATTTCCATTCAGTTTTATTTCGCATTTCTTGAAAATTCTAATAAAAATGGGTGGATTGAAACCCCACTACTGTGACCACGAATAATCAAAACCGTCCTCACCTCTCTATTCCTAGACATCTCCTAACCAATGTATACGCAAGCATGTGACGTGGCTTCAGGTTGGCGCTGACATTTGGCACCTCCCATTTATCTTGCAAAAGGTCACGGACGGTAGCAGGTTCTATAATGAGTCGTACGCAGCGAGCGGATCAAAGTTCGCACCGCCACCGGAAAAGGTCAGCGGACGGGGGTACGCGCGCCCCAGGCACCGTGTTTACCAGTCGCTCATCAATAAGTGAAATGTCGAGAGGTTTTGAGGGGAATTTAAACGCAACCATCTGTCATCTGGCATTGATCAGGGCACAAAAATCAGTGAGAGAGTGGTACCTTGACTTGGGACTTTAATTTCTACCAAGCTTGTAACTTAACTCTTTGACTGCCAAAAACGTTTAATAACGTTTAGTAAAATCCAAATGAGGGCTGCCAAGAACGTTAAAAGACGTTAACTATGTTTTGTTTTTTGGGAGGGGGGGGGGGGGGAACGGGTGGAGGAAAGCCTTGGCCAGCTGTGCTGATGAAAGATGAAAGTTCAATCTTTCATTTGGTAGTATGTATGTTTCCATAGTCCAAACACAAAATTTTCTGTGGACCTTGAAAGATCAGTCAAAATGCTTAAATCAGCTGGCACCCACAGCATCCCTTTTCTGAAAACGGTTGGCAGTCAAAGAGTTAATTCTGAGATCTTGATTTGGCATGCAACACAAATAAAAAAAAAAAAGTGAACAGGAAAAACTTAAGTTATGGTACCACTGTATGGGGTTTTCAAAGTTTCAGTGACATCGGTGATCTCTTCTGGATGATTGGACAAACAATCCCAAAGACACGCTCCAGTAAAAGTCTCAGGAGACCAGAAATTGTAAAAGCTGCAAACACCCGCACCATCGACTTGACTAAGTACCTCCCGACAGTGTTCCCGATACACACGCCGCTGTTCTGCCAGGCTTACTGATGAGATAAGGAGCGGTCCATGTCTGTGCCACCGGTGCCGGCTGATAAGCAGCGCTCGAGGTCCGCTGGTGTGCTCGCAGCTCACTGTCCAAAGCAGGTTTTCGGCAGCTGATAAGACTATAAATCCCCGCAAAGCCGCAGAGGGAGAAACGGGGAGGTGAATAGTAAACTCACTACCATCTAGTAATGGGTATTTAAGGTGAAGGGCATTGTTTGCGTATTTGTTAAAGTAACTGTACTGGTTATTGCAAAATAGTATAGCTCAGACGTTACAGGAAGATCGTAAAAATAAAAAATAAACGGAAATTTCAGAATAGCTCTCACTGACATTTTCGGAATTCAGTAGCCCACTTAGTTGTTTCATTTCAGGCACTCCAGAGACCCAACAAATAGTACACAAACAATTCAAAAGTCAATTTTCCTGGTCCACTTACTGATTTCCATCTAATGGCAAATGATCCACGACACACACTAATGCTATAATCTACCAAAGTACTCGAGTCCAACTCATGCAATTAAACAAAAACCGAGAAGTAACTGGAGCCAATTTTGATCAAACTCCAATCTTTTTCCCAGCAGCTGTCCGGCGCCAACCCAATGCACAGCGCAATAATTGCCCGGGTCTCATCAGAAGAAGAATACCGGCGCATTGAAATTGGCGGCCCATGAGCTGAGGTAAGGATTGTATTTGGAGAGTATAAATATTAGAACCGCGGGGCGTGAAACTGTACAACAGATGGCGTGCTGTGGAATTTCCGGCACCAATCCCAGGCACCTTTAGCATCACATAATTGGAAATTCATTCAAATGAAGCATGCTTTAACGGCAGGGCCTTCATGACAAACAGCAAATAGTGTGCCCATTACGGTAAATTTAGACAAATGGCCGTAACACATGAGAAGGCGCCCAACCAACACACCTATACACCCTTTAATTGCAAGCTGTTATTTTATGCATTATTACCTGCTCTGTGGTTAATCTATTTATAAATAATGTGGTCTTTTTGGTGATACATAACAAATATTGGCAATTAAGAATTGCCCTTCCATCGTCCAACATAGAATCCCATCCCTGCCGTCTTTCCCCTTTTTGCTTCTGCATCTGTTGTAGACTCTGAGGCAGATGTTGCAATGAGGTGAGGCAGCGGGTAGCCCGCCTCCCCCCACCCGTCTTCACCCTCTCTCACTTCCCTCCCTCCTTACAAATACCTCTCCATCCATCTTCCTGCAACAATGCTTTCCCTCCCAATGCCGCCGCGTCTCCCTGCAGCAGACCTTTCTATGGACTTCATTGACCCTCATCTCCAGATAATTAGGAGGGATGACGAAGGTTGCGATGGGGCCTAACGTATAAGACTCTCAACTGGAAGGCAAAATTGATGGATACAAAAAAACATTTTGACCGTAGTCAGGTTTCCATCCAATTGTTTCGAATTTTTTAAAGCGAATTTACTGAAAATGCGCAAAAACGGACATGCGGCTTATGCCCGTTTCCATCTGTTTTTCTTTTGTGAATATCGAGAGGGGACACCATAGAGATGTGATCAACCAGTAATTTAAAAGAAAAAGACCAAGAAGCGACTGCGCCGTGCGATGACGTCGTATGAGTTTGCTTTTGTAATTCTTGATAAACCGTAGCGGTTATTTGCTATTTTCCATCTAAAATTGCATTAATATTCGCTTCTTTAATTAATTCCAAAAATATTTCTGTTTCGTCATCCTCCCAAACATACCTTACTTTATCGTCCGACATTGCTTTGGGATTACAAACGTACGTCATGTGTGACATAATATCCAGTCAAAACGTGCGACGTGTATCCGGTCTTTCCATAGCCGATATTCGCATTTTCCTTTTTTCAATACGCTTCAAAATCCCCCCTGTCTAAGGGTAAACCCGTTTTTTGCAAATTTTGGGCCCTTTTTCAAATTTTTTGCGTTTACTTTCAGTTTTATTTTCGCATTTCTTGAAAATTTGAATAAAAATGGGTGGATGGAAACTACTGACAAATTTGACTTGGGGAAAAAAAAACATGTAATAAAAAAGGTCTTCATTGGCCACTATTCAAATGACACAACACAATCACACCAACTTAAAATTAGTATTTTACATTTAAAAAAAAAGACAATTTAAAGGCTATGCATCCTATTTTGACCTGCGTGAATCAGCAAAAGATGACAATTGGAGAATAACTACTCAAAACGTTCAATATCAAGATATGCTGCAAACTCGGTTTAGTAAGACAAAGTAAACAAGATTAGCTCTTATGGATTTATTTTTTTATGGATTATTAAGTTTCTTTGCTCCAGCAAGAATACAAACTTGTGACAATACACAATACAATGTACAGTTTTAACTCAAAACAGGTAACAGAGCACATTTTTATTGATTGATTAGCTGTCCAATAGTAGAAAATACAATCATATCGAGTTAAAACATTAAAATCGTTCAATGTTTCAAAACAGACAATATGATGTTATTGATTAAATGCGGCTGTTAAAATTCAGGTCTGAGTCCAATATTGCTCCTAGGTTTCTAACTTTATTAGATTTTAGGGCGCGTCTCAAGGTGACTGATAACACGTTCTGTAGGCCACAGACAACGATTTCAGATTTATCGGAGTTTAGCTGAAAAACATTTTATTTGCATCCACACACTGATCTGTTCCATGCACTGACTGAGTGACTTGCCCAAATTGAATCATAAATCTGAGTGTCATCTGCAGAGCCGTGTTAAGACACTTTATAACTGCTAATTAACTGGGCAAATGGAAGCATGTACAGACTGAACAATAGGGATCCAAAATTGACTCCTGAGGAACATATATAAAATATAAATGTTTTTATTGGTTGCTCAGCCATGCAAAATGAGAATATGGATGGTATGTTAACAATTAAGCGGACTTCGGAGTCAACGGAGTGTAATAATATTATCCTATTTGTGGGTTTTCAAATAAAAGCAAAATGATTGGAGCTTCTCATCAGACAGAGACCATAAGTTATGCGGGCCCCTTTTACAGCACATTAAAACATCCATTTAAATGTAATCTTCTTTTTAACTGTTGCACTAGTCCGAGTCGCAGATGCTCTAAAATATAACAGGAGGTGTCTGTTTGGCAGCGGCGCTGTAAGCCCAGGGCCATACGCGCCTGCCATTAGGGAGAATAATGACGGATATTGGAGTTGCCATTAATCTTGGTCAGGTGTGTGTGAGGAGGGCCAAGCGTGTCCTCTGTCATGTCCCCCCCCCCCCACGGGAGCCAGGTGGCCACCAGACAGCACAAGGTCAGCGAGTAAGGTCAAGTCTGGCCCCACTAGGTCGGCCACGCTGAATTACTATTGATTGCCGCACTGAAACGGGAGAACCCACAAAGAAAATGCAAAGTATGATTTGAGTTTTTAAATGTTTTTTTTTTTTTCAGTTGGACATGTAGTGGTAACTTGACTTATGTGCTACTCTAGGCCGTAACTCACACCCAGGCATTCACGTGTAGACTAACCGGCCTAGCCGGCCAAACTCCAGCTCTTCGTATCAATCACTAGGCCCCGCCCCTTAAAGGCACACGTCTAACACCAAATACTACAGTATGGGCAGTAAGTACTTGTTTCTTTACATTCTATTGAATTGTTTTTAGAAAATGCAGGGCTAAGCTAATTGTCTATTGAAAACAAGAATAATTATGTTTTGAGGTGGACAGTGACATGCTGCGTTCAGTTAGACTTACTTAGGAATTACTTTTTCTTTTTAGTCCATTAGATAGAGCTACATTCCACTTTCTACTTTTATTTTAAAATCTTAAATCTAATATTGCTTGCACAATCATACCTTTGTGACTTGTCCATTTGACCAATCAATTGCAGCCAGATAGTCATGTGACTGCAGTCACTAATTTTCTAACTAACTGGACAATCTAGTTGAAAAAGTTGTATTAGCCTATTGTGCTGCTCATGAGTATAAACAATGAAAAGTAAATTAAGATGATTTATTGTGGCAAACTTTGCCTTAAGTTGTTATTTTTATAAATACAACATTTATTATCCATGTCTTTGTCTATGATGAAATGCATCGAAGACATCGAACAGTCCAAAAAATGGACAAATTCTGCCCAGGGGTAGTAGTGTTGTTGGTGCAATAAATTTGTATATTCCAGTCTAGTTTAATAAAGCAAAAGTTACTCACCACTACTTAAGTAATTATTTGGAGGGCTACTTGTTACTTTTACTCGTTTACTGCAAAGCAACAATAGTCTTAATACCACCATTGTACTACGAATACTGTACCGTATTTCTGCCAACAGTGGAAAGAATATTTACTGAACTGCAGATGTCTGTAAATTATGATTTTTTTTTATATAGGAAAGTGTTCATGTTGGTTCACCCCCTCTCCTTGGGACACACACCTTTAAAAAAAATATATATATATTTTTTTTTATTATATTTTTATTTTTTATATTTATTATTTATTATATATTTAAAAAAATATATGTTTTTTTTTAAAGTCCAAAAAAAAAGCCTGTTGATGCTATTCACTTATTGCTCAAATTTTTTTCTAATGGAAAAAATTGGGTGTTGAGTTGATGACTAATTTGGACACACCATCCACTGTTCAAGGAAGAAAAGCAGGAAACCCTGACAACATGAATAGGTTTCATTTTCTATTGATTACAATGGACAGCTAAATACGTCCTGTCATACTGACACTGAATTCACAGTGAGATGTGTCACCGCGAAAAGCTTTCACTCCCCGCTGTCTGCCTTGTGCAAAGCTGCTTGGCGCACAACATGTGTGAACGCACCCCCCCACCTCCCTCCGCAGAAACACTTTCAAATTCACAAACACACATGAATGCGCACGCCCACACGGGACAAATCAAAGCCACCGCCGAGCGTTCTGGTTTTGCTCATTTACATTTTTCAGCGGCACTATTCCTGGCCACGCGGGCCCCGTCAGTGTGGATTTGAGAGGATTGATAATTCTCTTTGTTAAGTGACGGGCCCCGCAGCCTCAGTGTAATCCCACCCTGAACTCTACGTAACCTCCAATACTGCAAAAATGGAACAAAGTAACCCCAAAAGCAAGGATGCCAACTGGCTGCCTGACCAATGGAGCGCAGGAATTTGTGTCGTCCGGGGGGGAAGGCGTCCACAGGGCACTGATAACCTCGTTCAAGATACGCTATTGGCGATCAAGATGCTGGTAGCACACGCCACAGTGTTGATGGTGTGTAGCAGAAGATTAGAATTAAACACTGTGCCAGAAATGACACATTTTGAGCCATAAGCAGTATTGTTACTTTGATGACTGCATGGCACTGAACATTTATTGGGAAAATCCCACAATAAATTCCATTGGGGGTACACCATCAAAAATGATCAAGAAAAATCGATCTATTGCAGCACACTTGGCGCACCCCCTTTCGACTGTACACACCCAAAAAAACAAAACAGCAAAACAAAAACTGTTATTTTTTATTAAATTGTTCATTTTACAGTTTAAAAAAATATATTTTAAAGAGGATACATTCCTGTTTGATAAGACCTGGCGCACCCTCTCGCCACATAACACCCTAAAAAATGTTCAAATAGTGGCTGTAGGCACTTATTTTTTTTAATGACTCAATTTTTTTTATATGAATTTTATTTTACAAAGCAAAGGTTCATTGTTCAACACGGATAGCGCACCCCCTCTCCATAACACCATAAAAATGTCAAAATAAAGCCTGTAGGGGCTACTATTTTAATGAAATCACAATTTTTTTTTTATAGAGGAAATGTTCAGGATTAACAAAGCTGGTGCACCCCCTCTCCACTGCATACCATTAAAAGGAAATATATAACATATTGTTTTTTTTAATGAAATTAAATTAATTTTATATCAGAAATTGTCATATCCAAGACAAACTAAACATGAATTATTTCTTTATAAGTGCAGGAAAGGAGTTTTGATTTGGTGCACACCACTCACACCCTTCAAAAATGCAAAGCCCACCAAATCCCTTAAAAAAAACCCTAAGAAGTCCTAAAGTTACCACAGCAAATTCATTATTTACATTTTTTCTTTTTACATTACACAAGTTGGCGCACCTTAGCTATCCCACATACCCTCAATTAAATAAATAAATAAATAAAACAAGAAGTCAAAACAAGGTGTTGGTACTGGTGAGGTTTTTTTTTTTAATTAAATTTTATAGCACTGTTTCTATTGTTTAACAAAGGTGGTGCACCCCAGCTCTCCGACACGCACCCTAAAAAACACAATATGAAATAGTTCATGTTTAAGCCTCCTGTAAAAAAAAAAAAAAAAAAAGGATCATTCTTGGGGAGAAAAAACTTGATTTTGAATTCTAGATTTTATTTTATTATATTAGCCACGCACCACTTCCAACATCTGCGCACACCCTAAAAAAAAAACTGCACTTTTTAATGATATTGTTGATACATTTGAGCAAACATAAATGTTTAGCCAGTCTATTTTGCGACAATCTAAATCACTCTTGGCCACTGGCGTACCTTTGCACCTCCTGGGATTGCCTGATCGACAGAGCAAAAACAGAAGGTGTTTAGCAGTGATGGAATTTAACGCCTCCTGATCTCTTGAATTCTTTTTAATTTCATACAGTTAGTGAGGGACTGTGTGTGTTTATATATGTGTGTGTGTAGCCCCCAACCACCTGCTTCAATGTGCTCTGCATGCTAACAAAGTAGAGCAGGCACACACACAGAACACAAAATATATGCAAACGGCAAGGACATGGACCGGTTATCCCTCAAGGAGGAGATAATAGGACAAAGCGGAGAGAGTACAATTTTAATAGACATTCCCTGACTCTTCACTTTCACCCATCTGATGGCTAGAATATCAATGTCGGTGACAAAGCCTGAGAAGTTGGCTAAACCATACCAAAGCTCCACCATAAGGAAGATGGTCTGATTTGCAAAAGAGAATTATTTTTTTATTTTATTTTTTATACCTGGGTTGTATTTGTCTTTGAATGTTATTACTAAGTATTTCTTTTGACGTTTTATAACCAAACCTTCCTGTTCAATTTCAGTAGGCTACTGAAGGGCGTACAACAAGTTCATGAAACTGGCTTTCTAAAAAAAAAAAAAAATCTACTTTAACGCAACGTTTCGTCACAATTAGCAGTTAACTTCCTCCTAACAAGCAGTTCTCTTGCCGTTTAGAAATAAACCTAAAAGCTTTGAAAAAATGTGTTTATTTTACTGTCGGTTTGGTGGTGGCGGTTTTACACTGTGGCAGTCAAACATGCATCTGGAGGCGGCTTTTTATATCTTCACAGTGGCGCACTGTCATTATGAAAGCTTAAAATTGTAACGGCAGGTTTGACGTTCATTAGTCGAGCTGGTCACAGGAAACACTATATTCTGTGATTTGTGCTCTGTTGTAGTGTGATGTGGTCAAGCAAAAACAAGACTGCATTTATACTTGCCAATAGTTTCCAAGAGCTGTAGCTGGTTACTAAACTTAAATAGAAAGAGTAAAAATATTCGTCCTGAAAAACTTATTCTGCGAATACAGTCAGAAATATATAATTCTCAGGTTTAGCATAAACACCCCAATTTTTTATTTTTTTTAAAATTACTTTTTTTTTTAGGAGCGCTTAAACAATACAATTAAAAAATATATAGTCATGGATAATTATGTGTACAGTGTTGGTTACTACAATTTTTATTTATTTATTAATTTTTTTTAGTTGTAAGCTCTAAATTGTCTCCTAAGCACCTCAACATAGATGCTAATAAGCGTTAGCATTAAGCTAGCAAACTTAAACATGGCTGTTTTAGTTCTAAACTCTAAATTTTTTCCTAAGCACCACAGCATAGATGCTTATTAGCGTTAGCATTAAGCTCGCAAACAAACATGGTTGTTTAAATAGACAAGGTGTAATTCTTTGTTTTCTGTTCAGCCTGACAGTAAAGTTTAACTCCAAAGGCCGAAAATTGCTCTTTCGACTTTACCTTGCTACAATTCGCTGTTATTTATAAAGTGCAGTGACACAGAAAAAAGACGTGAAAAAGTCAGCGTTTACAGGCAGTGTGAAAGCAGCTACTTCAGCTAGTAACAACTCTTCGCCTCACTGTATTCCACAGCTGCGGTTTTTAGTCGATGAGGCCAACCGTGTTAGCATTGCAGATGGCCGTCACGTGAAAGGTATCATGCAGGAAATCAATCAAGGCCGGCCCGAAACATTTGAGCTCGGGAGAGAGATTCCGCTGGGATGCGGTACGCTCAGATCTGACGAGGCCGGGATTTGGCACAGGCAGCTCGGCTTGTCACAATATTGATTTAGAAATAATTACCCAGACTGCTTAGCGATTCCTCACATGCGCTCTGTCAGCTTCCTATATGAAGGGGCGAACGGGCCCCTTATTTCTGATTAAATGTGCGGGAGAGCTTTAAAATACAACTGAAGCTGTCAACCCCGTCACCTGCAGCAGCGGCTAACGGATAGTAATTGCTGCAAAAATAAATAAATAATAATAATAATCTGCTTGGGTAGCACACAAAGGCTGAGTGACAGCTATAAGTATTTATATAGAGCAAGGTGTCCAAACTACGGCCCGGGGGCCAATTGCAGCCCATCGTCCATTTTTGGGCGGCCCGCAAGCATATGCTAAAAAACAGCTTTTGACACATATATTGCAATAAAAAAAAAAGTGGGTGGGCACTGGGCAACATTACAAGTGCAGCTAGCAAAATAGTGTGGGGCAATTTGAGTAATTTAACAGCTAAAAATAGTAAAACTATTTCTCTTCACAACACTGTGGAGAATCAAGATGACTCAATTCAAGTAACAAAGATATTTCCTCCGCTTGCTAGGTGTCAAGGTCCGATTTGTGACATACCACATGGTTCTAAAGTCTGGTCATTTTAATACAGATTGCTCTTATTTCACTCAGTGAGCTAAACTATACTAGTGGGATATTAGTTTTAAAGTGTTTAACTCATTTGCTCCCAAAAACATATAAAAATGTTCTATTTTAAACATTGCCATGGTCCCAAAAACTCATTCATAACATTTGTATTTTTTTTTTTTTAATGCTAGAGCATACAGAAGGCTTTGATGCAGCCTCTGACCTGAAGAGGTTGCTTAAAGCAATAGTAGTTATTACAAAAACGGCCAGAAGGTGGCAGCAGAGTATATGAGATCAACCAGGGCTATGTTGCAAAAAAAAGCTCATTCCCCCAGTGTTTTCAACAGATTTGTGAATAATAATGAAACTTAGCTATATCCTAATGTTAATTGCTACAAAACGGAAGCAGATAGAAATAAACTTTTTTTCTGATGAAAAATCGAATCTTTCTTTTGGTAGGTTCCATGTTTTTATAACAATAGAACACATTATTCTGTAGGCCTTGCAAAATCTGTGAAAATCCAGTAAAACAGCCGGGAGTGAAGGGGGTTGCTTCAGTGAAAATGGCTGAGAGTGAATGAGTAATAAAAGTAAATAAAAGTAATAAAAAAAAAATCAAAATGGCCTTTGTATCTTTCTATTTTCTGTACGCAGTCCTTGAAAGAGAACGTCTAGACACCCCTGGCCAAGACCATCTTTATGTTGCGCAAAAATTCTCATTTTTACTTAGGAGTGTATTCAGTTTTGTTGCTCTTCACACTGCTCCTTTGTAAAGCATTACCAAGGTCGCAAGTAATTTTTAAAATGCACTCCAAAACGTAAATAAAATGAAAAGAGGTTTTTATTAAGAAGCAGAGGAGAGAAGCGGTACGCTGTAAATCTTTTCTCAGGCAACCGTGCTTAACCTTGCGCAAGCTAACAATTTGATGATGTCAAGCGATGACATGTGGTGAGGCCGCTCCAGTGTAGGAGAAATAAAACAAAAAAAATGTGTGGTGTTTGCATTTCTTTCATTATTCTGCAAGCTGAAATCGTTTCCTTAATCATTAACTTATTGGATCAACGATTAACAGACACTTTCGTGTGGGTGTGAACGCTTCTCTCTCCTTTGTTACTTTAAATGATTCCCATCATTGGAGTTCATTTGTGGTGCAATGCCTTTAATGTAGTATTGAAGGGTCATTAATATGCTTCTAAAAGATTCAATACATATAATGAGGGGCTCAAACAAAATTCCATAATGATAGTTTTTGCCACCTATTGCTTGTAATTACTTATTGATTCGAACCAATAACAATTGTAACTAACAAAAACCCTCCAGACAACTTTAGGTTAAGCAGACATCTGCTCGCCTTGCCGAGTCTCATTTTCTACAGAGAAGAGCAGTCAAGTAAATTAGCCCGTTGCACTTGGTCATTGGGTGAGTTGGTGTTTGCGCACAGACGCTCATTTACGCCGGCGAGAAGTCACCAGGGCGAGGAACGAGATGCCGCTCCGCTCCGAGGCTTGTTAGTGGGCTTTCATGTTGCATGACGGGTGACCAATGGAAGGTTGATTACTGTACGGAGCTACACTCAATTGTGGGGATTCCTGGCTTTAGCAGTGATGTAAAAATTAGTGACATACAGTATGTATTTGGCGATTTTACTTCATTGTGCAGACTATAAAATGTACTAATAGAACCTGTGAAAAAAAAAAAAGACTGAGGACTATATTGTACGCATTGTGATATATCGTTCAACTATTTTTTGCCATTTCAGTTTTGCAAATTTTTGAGGCGTGGCTAAAATGGCGCTATGAGACGCACTTTTTATTCCAGATTGTGTTTATAATGTAGAACTTGATTGTTCATATCAGTGGTTAACAGAGGTGGCAAATCCAAGTGCTAGCTAGCTAGCACCCTAGCTAGCCCCCGGGTGCTTGTTTACCTGATGGGGAACTAGCTAGCTAGCTAGCACCTGGGGCTAAAGCCAAACTGTGGCAGGGTTTTTACTTTGTGGACCTGAATTTGGTTAACCAGTACTACAGCTAACTGTAACTGCACACTGTAAATTAATCTTCCTTTCAGGTAGTTTTCTGGTGTGGCCGCTTTGGAGCGCCTTGTTGTTGGCAGCGAGTGAACGCACATCACGCAGAGTAAGGTGGAATACAGACGGGTGTATGGGGAAAAAAAGAAAAGAAAAGAAGTCTGACTTGACAGTCAGCGTATGGACCGCGGCTTCAGGCTAACGTGGCTGCTTTAGAGTGCCTCGTTGTTTTTTTGTTGCCCTTCAATAAAGTGTGCGAATTTCAACATTCTGTTATGTAACCAGGTATTTTGTTTTTTTTTCCCTGTTCTAGTTAAAATTCAGACCTCTTGTTCCATCTATCTTCTCGAGGTCGTTTTCTACTGATACCTCGTTAATCGCCTCTATTATCTGATCACCTGCTCTGGTCAATTTCCATGACAGCAACTCAAATCATTTTTAGGGTGATATTTTTTATCATGCATGCCCTCTGATGACTTAATGATCCGTCCGTATCCATTATTTTCCGCACCAAGAGCGTGTGGGCAGCGTCTGCCCGGTATAAACCCAGCAGTTGGTGTCTTTATGAGAACACGTGGTTGACAAAGATCGCCGCGGTGGCATTTGCGGAGCCCTCGCAGACGAGACGAAGGCTAATGAAGAGTTCTGCATGAGGACGTCCATTCAGACGAGATAATGATGATGGCATTTTATGGCGCGGTGGATGTCATTAGCTCTGAATGTGGGCCAATAACAGGAGGGAAAATAAATCAAGTCGTGTTCTTTTATAGTTTTAAAAGAAGAATACCAAATGGATTATTTGAAAAACAAAAAAACTATTTCATGAAAAAACAATCTGTCCGACAAGCAAGGTCATTAGAAAAAGCTCATTTTCTATTAACTTATTCACTCCCAGCCATTTTCACTGAAGTAACCCCCTTCGCTCCCGGCTGTTTTTACTAGATTTTGACAGATTTTGCAAGGCCCACAGAATATTGTGTTCTATTGCTATAAAAAAAAGAGAAAAAAAAGAAAAAAAGAGTCTTCTTCACCTGTTCTCTGCAGTTCAGAGGCTACATCAAGGCCTTCTGTATGCTCCAGCATAAAAAACAAACAAACGCATAAATATGTCTTTGGGACACTTAAAACATTTAAAATAAAACATATTTATACGTTTTTGGGAGCAAATGAGTTATCAAAATGGTCAGTGGTGATACAAGAGGTCTAGTTCAAAATACGTACAAGGCTAAATAAAGATGAAAGCCACTGACAAAAAAAAAGCATGTGTAAAAGTTTATAGAAAAATAAAAAAAACTAAATGTTTAAAAAAAAATACAACAAAAAATAATGTAGTGAACGGTCCTTTAAAAAAAAAAAAAAAAAAGCATGCATAGAAGTCAAGATAGAAAAATACAACAAAACTTTTACTGTCAAAGTAAACACGTCTGCTAGCTTAATGCTAACACAATAGGACTTGCCACAGACAAGCTAACAAACAGCTCTGGTGTTGCAACCATTAAAAAAAATGGATATTCAAACACAAAACACATTTAGACAGGTAGTAAAACAAAACTCACAGGCATATTTTCTTTATCCTCTGCAGAGAATGACTAATATTGTCGTACTGAGCTAGAACCATCTCCATGTACAGTATGAACCGTATGTTGGTACTATACCGCCCCCAGGTGGCCAAGATGTTATCACCGTACAGTATTTGCTGTTCAGTCTGATGTTTTGAGTGGATGCTCTGTTGTCATCGTGCACAGTACCGTGCACGCATTTGCATTAACGCGGCCCATCGCGGATCACGGCAAATCAATTGTGTGCCGAGCCGCATCGGCAGGAGATGTACTGCGCCCCCATGCAGTTTACCTTAAACAGGAGACGCCGCTACCAGCGCCAGCTAATACCATATCCCATTAGTTGAAAGCAAACACAATGAGAGCAGACAGTACGTGCGCTTCGCCGCCGAAGCAAACGCGAAGCGGAGAGAGGTTGTCACAAAGTAATAAAGGGAAGCCACAGGGCTGCTGCCTCGCATGCAGACACCAGCAGCGTGCTTTTCTCAAGATGAACTGATACTGGGAGGAAAGCTTTGCCTGAATTCTTCTCCATGGAACCAGTGCATTTGGTAACAAACATGGCGGAGGCGTGAAAGCGTACAGCCATCCAACTGGATGTTGCACACGTTTACAAAATGTCGTGCCGGGTTCACGGACGAGGTCAAGAGTGGATTTGAATGTGGTACCGCATCGATGACCTTTCCTATAGGATTCCAATGAACGCTAATCTTGCCGGATGACCCCTGTGTCCCATGCAGCTACATCGCTAGCCACCATTCAAAAAGTGCACGAGTCAGCGGGTTTCCCCGATGCTGACTGACGCAATAGAGAAGACTGCTCAGGCGTAAGGACATGGAAGCAAATCAAGTCCAGTTTGCCATATTTCACCAAACTAAAAACTTCAACAGTCAGACTCACAGCAGATCCTATTTTACTAAGCGAGATGAAGAGCAGAACCTTGAAATATATACGATACCCGTTATTGGTACTCATTCTAGTGAATGGGCGGGGAAACATTCATTCAGATAAATCCCTATATGAAAAATATAATTATAAGCAACATAAAAAACCCATTTGCTGTAAATTAAATAAATTAATAAAATGAATAGCTAAAGTATAAATTACAAAAAAGGTTTAAATACAGTACCTACATTAAAAAGTGTCTAATACAAATTCTAAAACAATTCAAATAACTAGATTTACAAATTTAAGTAAACAAAAAAAATCTAAAATAAATTTATTGAAGTAAATAGCTACAATATTATTAACATAAAAAATCTAATAAAATAAATAATAAATTAGTTTACATGAAATGAAATTAAATATTCTAAATTTATGGATTAAAGTAATCAAATGAATTTTAAAGTAAAAAAAAAAGTAATTTAAAGTAAAAAAAACTTTTAAGTTGCACAAAATAAGAAAAAAAATATGTAAAAAAATGCCAAAGCTAAAAAAAATCGTTAGAGTTGAGTTAAAGTCGTGTATCCTGCTTACCTTCTCACATTAATTTAGTGACTAAAAACATCATGCAACTGAGTGTTTTTCAATGTCCAACAATAGAATATGAGTAGTGCTGTCACAATCGAATATTTTTAGAATCAATTAATCTAACGATTATTTAATCGGATAATCGACTTTTCTGATACATTTTAATTTTGTATTAAAGTGTATTACAAAAACATTTTTTCCCTGATTAATGTTTATTAATCAGTGATTGTTTTTTATTTCATACTTTGTATTTGTATAGTGATTTTTAAAAATGGGGGATTGATTTTGGTCATTGTTTTCCAAAGCAAAAACAGATGTTTGCAAATGTCTTATTTTGATTAAACAGAAGATAATCCGTCTTCTTTCATGAAGGACTACAGAAATCAGTGAACAATTAATGTTGATATGCTGAAATCGGAGGATTTGGACAATTTTTAGTTAAAAACGGCTCCATAAGATAACTCGATTATTAAAATACTTGTCGATTAATTCGATAATCGATTACTTTGGACAATATGAGTATAAGGTCTCTCTTACCTTCAGGTGAGAAACCATTTTCAAACGTCCTATCTGTTTATTACAGGTTTCATGTATTAATATAACCACAAGCAGTACATTCCACACCCAACAAATAATTGTGCGCATTGTGATAACTTCTGCCAAATGACTTCTGTGTCAAGCGAGCAACTGCCCTGTAGAGGGGGCACAACAACAGAGATGCCTCGGATTAGCATCTTGAACCCCGAGTTGGAAACGGGAGCTTGGCACTGCCCGAGCGACACGAGCCTGTACTCGACCTCCGACACTCTGCCGCTTGGGATACACGACGTGTAGTTAGGAGTCACTTAGCAGCTGAGGCTGAGTAGGCGGGATTCCAAAACGTCCAGGATTAATGGCCGCGGAGAGTCTTCATCTATGGTAACGCATTCCTCTGGGGCCGGCCTCGCTATTTGGCCGTTTTATGGACGGGCGCTTATAGAATATTCTGGCATCCTAAGCCTCCGCAGTCCATACACACAGTCTTTCAACACACTGACCTATTTTGTCAGCTTTAGCTTGCAAAGTGGAGGTCAATGAAGGAAATCAAATACATTTTTTTGCCCTACTTAATCACAAATTCCTACTACTGCTTATGAACATGTCACCTTGCGAGCGTTTCAGTTTCAAATTCACTCAAAATGTTGGCTAATTTCCATTAGTCTAACTGCAGTGTTTCACATTATATGCTAGCAATAGCATTAAGCTAGCAGTCGTCTGTTGCCATGTTCAATCTTTTGATTCATGTGTCAGTTTTGGGAGTGACAAATGAACACATACTACTCACTATGATCACATTTTTATTGACCTACATTAAAATCCCATACATATGACAAGGAACTAGTAACCTCCACACACAGTCAACACACTGACCTATTTGTCAGTTTTAGCTTGCAAAGTTTAGGTCAATCAAGGAAATCAAATAAAAATTTTCGCCCTGCTCAATCACAATTTTAACTGCTACTTGTGTAGTATTTCAGTTTCAGATGAACACAAAATGTTTGCTAATTTCCGTTAGTCTAACTGCAGTGTTTCGTATTACATGCTAGCAATAGCATTAAGCTAGCAGTCGTTTGTTACTTTGTTCAATCTTTTGATTCATGTGTCAGTTTTGGGAGTGACAAATGAACACATACTACTCACTATGATCACATTTCTCACATTAAAATCCCATACATATGACAAGGTAACCTCCACACACACAGTCAACACACTGACCTATTTTGTCAGTTTTAGCTTGCAAAGTTTAGGTCAATCAAGGAAATCAAATAAAATTTTTCGCCATGCTCAATCACAATTTTAACTGCTACTTATGTAGTATATCAGTTTCAGATGAACACAAAATGTTTGCTGATTTCCACTAGTCTAACCGCAGTGTTTCACATTATACGCTAGCAATAGCATTAAGCTAGCAGTCGTTTGTTACCATGTTTCATGTGTCAGTTCAACTGGGAGTGACAAACGAACACATACTACTCACTATGATCACATTTCTCATTGACCTACGTTAAAATCCCATTCATGTGGCGAGGAACTGGTAAAAGTCTGTCAAGCTCATGTGACCCAGCAGCGACATTTGATCGATGTTATCACGATTACCACAACAGACAACATCAGCGGCACCTTGTGCAAACCCCCCCTTTTGTCCACAGGATCGCAGTTTAACATGTTTCCTTGGTAACCTTTTTACCAGACAAAAAGCGCACACGCTCGCACTCTCAAGGTTTGGAAACAAGGAAGGAGGTAGCGGACGTGACATCCCATAATGAGACGACTGTGAATGTGGATCAGTGGCTGCTGGTGGGGGGGGCGTCAACATAAATGTTTTATGCTCCCTGTCAGTGAGGAAAGGAAACGCCAGGAGAGAAAACTGTCGCTGCCAAATATGAAGACCTCGAACACTGCCGGCTCACTTTGATTATTTTTTTTCTTTCTTTGGCCTCAGGGCAATTTTGTCAATGGCAAACACAGAGGCAGAATGTAGGTGTGATAAGTTCAGGGGGAGAGACTAAAAAAAATTCTAGGATGACACAAATCAAACTGACTGTTGTGAGTGAGAAAAAAAAATCTAAAAATCAAAAGCTTTGTTACAAGGTTGTCTCTAGTTCCAGTGAATCAAGACAGGAAGTTTCTTTGGGCTGGAATACAAAAGACAAAAAGCAGCCTGAACACTTCAAAATACTGTTAGCCCAAAATTAGGTTTTCAATTTTACATCAATTTAAATCCATTTAGCGCCAGACTACCAGATCTATCACATGTAACATGCACACCCCGGCGGCCACATGCGTGCAGGAAGAAGGGATGCCGTTTCCTTTGATGGAAATAAACATGTGGATCACACCAAAGCCCCGCCTACTAACCGCAGAGCACACAAAATACAGACAACATGTTTGATGATGTTATACAAATATAACGTTGGGTTATATAAAGACGGGCAAACTACCGGTGGCAAGGAATCATTGAGTCATTTCATGCAATGGACATAAGAATTGAGGTGTACCTCTTAAAAAAGAAAAAAATGGGATGGGTGAGACCTTCTTCAACACACCATTGTATGCTTTCAACATTGTGGGAACAGTTTTGGGGAAGACCCCTTTTTCAATCCTTCAGAGTCTTGACCTCAACCGCATCTCAACACCTTCGGGATCAACCGGAAACGACAATAGAAGCAGGCCCTCTGCTCCAATAAATGCTAGCCGAGATGAAAAATTCCCACAGAAAACATTCCCAGGCGTTATACTGTGAATGAGGCAGATTCTCAGAATTTTAAAAATGCATATTTGTTATACATTTGCATGTAAATATGCCAGAAAGGCTTGTTTCCATCTGTAGTCTCTTGGCAGATTGATGTAAGGATTTGAATATAAATAACAGAAAAATAGGGTAAAAAAAAAAAAATCAAGACATTTGCAATACAAGTAGAACAATTTGTAGCTTTTCTAATGCCAACATGCTAGAATTGAATCTTTTACAAACTCTTTTCTTAGACTTCAGCTGTAGAGAATTACAAAAAAATTGCTAAGAATTTTACACAAACACCATTTTTTTGACAAGAACATTTTAATTTAGTTTTAGTTAGTTTTTTGCCTAAAATTAATACAAGTTTTAGTTATCTGAATGTATTTTAGTTTTATTCCGAATTTAGTCGACAAAATAAAGAGCAATTTTAGTCTTTTCCTTCAGCAGCATACATTTAAACTTTTATAGAGAAAATTTTAACAGCTATTTGTAACTGTAGTTTAACACTCAAGACACATTTAACACAACAGGTGTCTTTATTAAAATTAGTATGTTGAATTGACAATAATATGCTGTCTTAAAACTTAGTTTTCAAGATTTTTTTTTTAAATAAAGTTCAATGAACAGTTTCTGAGCGGTTCTTTCTCCCACCTGCGTTTCATTCCTTCTTCTGATTGAATTTTGTGAATTTTCGGCACTGTTGTTTTTGATTTCGTTGCCAATTGTAAGTCAATTTAGTTATTGCCAGCATCTCAATGAATGGCTTCTATTTTAGTTTTCGGTTCATTTTTGGGGAAAAAAATTGCGACGAAAAATGTTACATCACTGTTTTGACGGAGGAAAAATGACAAAATCACCCAGTTAAATTTGACAATTAATATCACAGCAAATGTCAGGTAGTATTAATATACAAAGAGAATCAAATTGGTCTAAGGATGGAACACCAAAAAAAACACTAACCATCCTTTAAAGTAGCACTAAGGAACTTTTTAACCTCAATTAAATATTTTCATAACTCTTTTGATGAAAGAACTTAACTCTTTGACTGCCAGACGTTTTCAGAAAAGGGATGCCGTGGGTGCCAGCCGATTTAAGCATTTTGACTGATCTTTCAAGGTCCACAAAAAATTATGAAAATTATGTGTTTGGATTATGGAAACACACATACTACCAAATGAAAGATTGGACTCTCATCTTTCATCAGAAAAAAAAAGTTTGTTTCTACCTTATTCTGTTTTTCAGTAATCAACAATAGAAAATGGTTAGTTTCACCTCTGTTTTGAAACAAACGTCTTTTAACGTCTTTGGCACTCCTCCATAGGATTTTACTAAACGTTATTTAACGTTTTTGGCAGTCAAAGAGTTAAAACTCGTTGAATGGTTCCTTTGCCATGGCCTGAGGGGGTCTGTATCATTTTTACTGGCATTAAGCAACTTTGAGGAGGATGGTAGGAACACTGCCACACAAAAAACTACAAATGTGCTTATGGCATACGTCACTTCCCCCTTTACCCATCCGTTACAAAGAGAGAAATCAATTTGAATGTCAACGCGATGTGCTTGTCCTCATGGTAAATGTGGTCTTTCTTCAGGCATAACATTACTCCTTTTGTCCATAATCAATGTAAACTGAAAGATCCTTAGTGTTGCTCAAAGTGATGTTATACGATAGTCTTCTATTTCGTGACAATGAGAGCATGAGAACGGATGCTAAGGAATGCAGTACTTCAAAAAAATGTGTTTTAATAAGTTTCAATGTTTTTAAATCACCTGAGATTGGTGAGGTACAAAAAAATGAACAAAGCTGCAACAAAAGCCGTCATCAGTCTCCTGAACAAGTGAAAAGGGTTTCGTCAACATAATCCTGATTGGGATCATGCTCATCAACAGCACTCGACAAACATATTTAAAAGATGAGATGCTTGCAGTTGCCCTACATGCGCGGAAAGAAGAACCCGCCATAATACATCATGATTAATGGCGAATAATGAGAGGAAGGGTTGGTTTGTACACATGGCGTGCGCGGATCTCAAACAGTCTTCCTATCCTCTTGAATTACTTCCACACAGTGTCAAAATATGAAGGGCCACTTTACATAACAATGTGTATAAAGCCATGCTGTGGGATTCCTGCATGACAAAAGAGAAGCCTCGGCCCACATAATCGCCGCCCTCCAACTTGGAAAGGGCGACACGCCGCAACTCTGCCTAGCGCTTTCGGCCTCGCCGTTAATGGCGCGAGTTACGCCTTTTGTCATCTTAGGGGAAATATTAGCGAGGTAATCCAATCTGACTCAGCTATTCCGGTCACCCTCGAGGATCTGTGGGGGATGTACGCTTACCAGCTGGTACATATTTAAGGTCACCGTGTGCAGTTTGAGGAATGTGGCGGTGAGCAGAGGAGGGAGTGGGGGGGGGGGGGGGTTGTTGGGAGTGGGGGCTTTGAGCGCCACTGTTCCATAAATGGAGTGGACAGGGATCGCTGCACACAAGGAGAAGCAGCTCGGTCCTGCGGGCCATTGTTGTGGGCTGACAGTGTGTTCTCGTGGTAAAGTGACCATCACCAAGACTCACCGCACAATACCGTCTTCCTGGGGGAAGCTCATGGCAAGCTTTCCCATGCCTTCCACTTGACGTGCCATTCAGAAAGACTCACACAGGCCACGGCTCCACCGATTCATTGGCCGGCCGATTGAATGAGCAATTACTATAAATATATGTATATATTTTTACACAAACACATTACAGTATAAGACAAAGATAATTGAAACATTCTCCATTGCCGAAAACAATTGGCAACCAAACCCGATTTCCTCTCTGTGGCTTAATTAAACTAAGGGTGTCCAAACTGTGTCCCGGGGGCCATTTGCAGCCCAAAATCCATTTTCCAGTGGTCCACACCATCCACTAAATATGACTTTTGACATGGCCGGCAAAGCTTTTTATAAGATACAAAAGAAAGTATTCACCACTAAAATAATAGACTATTTCTCTTCAAAATAAAGATAATTCACTTTAAGAATCAAAAATGGTTTCTTCCACTTTTTGCTGTCAAAGTAACTTTTTGCTGTCTTGTAACTCATTCATTCCCAGCCATTTTCACTGAAGAAACCCCTTTTGCCCCCGGCTGATTTATATTTAGCAATATATCTATTGCTATAAAAACATGGAACCTACCCCCCCCCACCCCAAAAAAAAAAAGATTAGAGTCTTGTCATTCATCAGGAAATAAAAGTATATTTGTATCTGTTTCCGTTTTGCAGCAATTAGCATTAGAATGTAGCTAAGTTTTATCATTATTCTCAAATCTGTTTAAAACACTGGGGAAAAGAGCTTGTTGCAACATGGCCCTGGCTGATCTCTTATACTCTGCTGGCACCTGCTGGCCGTTTTTTGTAATAACTACCATTGCTTTAAAGGACCTCTTCGGGTCAGAGGCTGCATCAAAGCCTTCTGTATGCATATGCACTAGCATAAAAAAAAAAAAACCATGAAAAACATATAAATACGTTTTTGGGACCATTGTACTATTTAAAATAGAACATTTTTATACGTGTTTGTGAGCAAATGAGTTGATGATCTTCAACAAACAGTTTTCAAAAAGTCAGTTTGTGCCTGTGTTGGTTCTGAATGTGGCGATGGGCTTCGTTTGCTACTAGAAAACATAAACATGATTTTAGGGTGTTAAATACATTAAAATCAAAGAATTTTGAAGTGGCCCTTGCATCCCTCCATTTTTCTGTATGCGGCCCTCAAACAACCCCCAAAAAATGTGGACACGCCTGATTTAGAGTCAACTGCTCTGTGCAATTAACATCTTTATTTTTGTAAGAATTAAGAGACCAAAAAAGAAGCTATGTTATTCATTTGATTCGTCCGATTAATTGGTCATCTGGATTTTATCCTACCCAATATGGGAATCAGCATCAGTCTGGGCTGACCACAGGCATACTGCAGAATTGCTGTAAATGTAACAGGAAAGCATATCAGCTTATCTTTTATTTTACAGTGATGCTGTTTATACAGAACATTAACATGTAAAAAAGGCTGTAAAATGTCGTCTTTCGCTACCCGAAGATGATCCATTTTTAAAAAGTGATATTCAGGTATGACATTTAATCTGCATATTTCCCTCTCCACGGTATGAAACCCAGCGATCCTCCACGCATGCTTTATGAACTGACTTACGATCTAATGATCCGCATATTAATTATTCACACTTTAAATGCTTGGGTGTATACAGTGTATAGTATTAGGAAGTGCTTGGCACGCAAGGCTGCAAAGTGCCATCATGCATGCAGATGAGAAGAGACCATCTTGAAGAGAGAAGATTTTATCATTTCCTAAATGAATCTGTCACTCTAGATCTACCTGGCTGTTTTTTTTGTTTAGTTTTTTTCCACCAGGCTCAGCTTGGCTGGACAGGCCTGCCAGTCTGTTTGTTTGTTTTCCAGCCTGTCTTTCCAGTGCGTGAGCGGGCGAGAATGAAGTGAAACTGGGCGAGGATGTTTGGCGGAGCGCAGACAAAAATTCCAGATGCATGACCCCCGCCTCGTCTCGCTTGCTCAGCTCCGGCCTGGCGAGCTGTCAGTAAGCCAGTTTATTGTTTCAAGCTTTTGTGCGCCGCTGCAGCTTTAGACACCCGGATTCACGCCGGAAAAGATGAGATTTAGCAGATTAACGGTACGACCACGCCTGAAAATTTCCTTGGTCCCTGCGTCGATTTCTACTGGGTAGCACACTAGAAAATGCAAAAAAAAAAAATATATATATATATATATATTGTTAATCAAAGCAGTGGACAATTCTTGGCAAATGGATATTTAAGTTATTAGTTATCACAGTATAGTATGTGTAATGTACAGCAAAAACTATTTCACAGATTTGTCTTGTACAGTTGCGCATTTTGGTTTAACGTCTTTATACTGGGTGTAATTCCATGGAAGCACACTATTTAGTTTGAGATTAAAACTGAAAGAACGAAAACAGGAAGTATTTCAGCACAGCCTATTTTTTGTTGAAAATGATCCAAATGTCATCTGTAATCCTGCTTTTTACGCCTACAAAAAGTGATTAATGTATTTGTATGTGTATGAAATAGTTTTGTTGTCTTGCTCTCAGTATGTGACATTATGTTTACATGTATTTCTATTATTTAAAAAAAAAAAAAAGTGGTGACGTAACTGCTATAAAAACATGCCTAGAAAGTAGTTCAATCGGATATTTCTATATCGTAGAGTTCACAGTTTGGATCGTAATACCTGTGGGTGAAGGTGGGATTTCTTTAAATGCATTTGTCAATTGCAAATAAGAATATCTTACTTGGGTCAAGTGCATGAGCCAAACGTCCGATTTAAATTTAAATGAATTCAACCAAAAAAGTAGACGATCTACACCAAAGCAACCCGGAAAGATCCGATGAACAAAGTTAAAGAACAAGTTGCAAAGAAGGAGGCAGTGGAAATTGTGTGACATTATGGATAAAAGCAGAAAAACAGTTATGCAATCACATTTTGGAAAAGCTGATACTAAGGACTAGGTATCTTGGGTTGACACGAATATTCTAGATTCTCGTATCAATGCCAAATCTATTTTGATGCCTTTCCCGAAAAGTTTATTTTAAAAGTAGGTTCGTCTGGGCTGTTCTTCTCAACAAAACGTTCGTATTCAATTGCTCATAATAACCCTCTATTGTTCAAACGTTTCCTCACGTAGAAATGAGTAAGCACTTTAGGCGTAATCCTCTTAAAGCAAACCGATCATTAAAACTCAAAGTCACTCGGGCGGTTGCGCAAGTCAACGTCACGTCAGGTCAGACGAAACCTTGCAAAAATGTTTCCCCGTGTATCATGATCATCAAAGTCACCCAGTAAATTATAGGTGACATGTCAGCTCGCAGTGTAATGCGATCTCATACTCGGTAAAGGTAACTGAAGAAATCTAACATGGGCTTTGCAAAAAACTCTTAAATCAAGTCACTTGTATCTTAAGGCACCACCGTAGCAACCTCAGAGGGAAGACAATGCCACCACCCCTCGCTCTCTCTCGGAGATCTAAATTCTGAGGCAGAATTGTGGGGTGCTATTAAAGTAAACAGGGCTTGGTTTGGCACGAGCAGATTTGCTGACATGACAATTGCGGGTTCTTCGTGGTTGATGGAGGGACGACGAAGCGAAGCGCGAGAAGAGAGGACCTTTCGGCCAATCAAGATCACAACCTTAGATGGAAGCTGGAAAGCGCTTGTATCTATAAATAGTCATCTTCTTTCGATCTCCTAAGGCCTGGTCTTCTTGAACTAGTGCTCCACAGCATGTCCAAGTTCATAAGAACTTAATAACAGTGCATGTTGCAGCTTGACCAGACGTGTCTTGGCAGAAGCCGCGGGGACTCTAAACCCCTGCCGCCATTCCTGATGTTGTGTTCTGGGTTGTTGTTTTTTTTCTGCCGGCTAAGCACACGCAAGCTCTTCTCCGTCACTGCGTGGAGCAGTTAACGTCTAATGAAAAGAATGATTAAGTCTAGCATGCAGCCAGGTCAAACGGCAGCAATTAGTTCGATGAACTTTAACCTTTCCTACTGTGGGTGTCGAGATGGATCGACTAATGGTTTGTTTGACTCTGGCGGTGGACCAACTGGATGGAACTTCATTGGTTAGCGTAACCATGACATTCTTTTTTTACCTTCACAAAAAAACAAGGTTACATTTTTATTAGGGGTGTCAAAATGAGTGTGTTAATTTAAAGTTCCTTTAACGCTACTAGTATTTAAAAAAAAAAATACATTATATTCATATATTTGTGGAGACTGGGGTCAATTTTAAAAACGTGCAGAATTTCACAAGCTACTTCATTGCTCTTAATAATAAAAATGCACTGAGCTGTCACCAACGTCCTACAAATGTAATAATGCCATCTAGTGGCAGAAAAATTTAAGTATATAAAATATATAAATATCACACTCAAGTACATATTTTTAATTTTAAATCAATATTATGAATGATTATGAAAATACTGTATCAATGACTCAAAGATGCAACCATGTTTCTATTAGTTTAAAATAAATCCACTTTTATAGTAACAAGAATATGAAAACATAGGGGAAAAATCTTACTGTGCTTTTGGAACAGATAGAAAATTTGCGATAAATCGTGAGTTAACTATTGAAGATGGAACTTCATTGGTTAGCGTAACCATGACATTCTTTTTTTTACATTCACAAAAAAACAAGGTTACATTTTTATTAGGGGTGTCAAAATTAGTGTGTTCATTTTGAGTTAATTTAAAGTTCCTTTAACGCTACTAGTTTTTAAAATATATATATATACATATACTGTATATATATATATTATATTCATATATTTGTGGAGACTGGGGTCAATTTTAAAAATGTGCAGAATTCCACAAGTTACTTCATTGCTCTTAATTTAAAAAAAAAAATGCACTGAGCTGTCACCAACGTCCTACAGATGTAATAATGCCATCTAGGGGCAGAAAAAAAGTTAAGTCAACACAAATCAATATCACACTCAAGTACATATTTTTAATTTTAAATCAATGTTATGAATGATTATGAAAATACTGTATCAATGACTCAAAGATGCAACCATGTTTCTATTAATTCAAAAAATATATATATATTATATTCATATATTTGTGGAGACTGGGGTCAATTTTAAAAATGTGCAGAATTCCACAAGTTACTTCATTGCTCTTAATTTAAAAAAAAAAATGCACTGAGCTGTCACCAACGTCCTACAGATGTAATAATGCCATCTAGGGGCAGAAAAAAAGTTAAGTCAACACAAATCAATATCACACTCAAGTACATATTTTTAATTTTAAATCAATGTTATGAATGATTATGAAAATACTGTATCAATGACTCAAAGATGCAACCATGTTTCTATTAATTTAAAAAATATATATATATTATATTCATATATTTGTGGAGACTGGGGTCAATTTTAAAAATGTGCAGAATTTCACAAGTTACTTCATTGCTCTTAATTTAAAAAAAAAAATGCACTGAGCTGTCACCAACGTCCTACAGATGTAATAATGCCATCTAGGGGCAGAAAAAAAGTTAAGTCAACACAAATCAATATCACACTCAAGTACATATTTTTAATTTTAAATCAATGTTATGAATGATTATGAAAATACTGTATCAATGACTCAAAGATGCAACCATGTTTCTATTAATTCAAAAAATATATATATATTATATTCATATATTTGTGGAGACTGGGGTCAATTTTAAAAATGTGCAGAATTTCACAAGTTACTTAATTGCTCTTAATTTAAAAAAAAATGCACTGAGCTGTCACCAACGTCCTACAGATGTAATAATGCCATCTAGGGGCAGAAAAAAAGTTAAGTCAACACAAATCAATATCACACTCAAGTACATATTTTTAATTTTAAATCAATGTTATGAATGATTATGAAAATACTGTATCAATGACTCAAAGATGCAACCATGTTTCCATTAGTTTAAAAAAAAAATCCACTTTTATAGTAGCAAGAAAATGAAAACATAGGGGAAAAAAATCTTATTGTGCATTTGGAACAGATATAAAATTTGCGATAAATTGTGAGTTAGCTATTGAAGTCATGCGATTAAGAACGATTAAAATTTTTTAATTTGTATCTTTTTTTTTAATTTATGGAATAACAGAGAAATGGATGGTCCTCAGAAAACATGGTCCGCCGAGGGCTATGAATGATGACACAGTTCGAGAGCCAATTTTTTTTCCCTTTAAAATCAATCACCCAATTTGACAGTTTACAGTATTTTATATACAGTACTGCAGGGTCGTGCCTTGAGAGACGACTGAGCAGTCATTGGGTCAAATTTTTTGCTTTGGGTCAAACCAGCATCCCGGAATGTGTTCAACCTTGGATTTCACTATATAAAATATGACGTTTACGATATATCACATTCATGTATTTCTGTCAAGATAGACCTTTAGAGTATAATAGATCACCTGATCACCAAATAAAAAAAAAAGTGAAATGCTGGCTTTTACACGACAACATGTGCAATCGTCAGCATGCGCGAGTGCGCTGTGCATGGGCGTGTTGCAGGAATGCAGCGACTGCCACGTAATTAGACTTCACATTCAGGTATGCAGAGCCAGAGGGAGGCGGGCAGGCAGACACTCAGCAGGTTCCGTACGGCTTTATCTCCTGCCAGGAACACTGACAGTAAAAGCGCTCGGGTAGCGACGTTGACACCGGTGTGGTCTCCCGGATCAAAGTTTTCAACGAGGCCCCGCCCTCATACTTTGGAAATGGGCCAATTAGGCTTAAGGGAGGAGGTGTTGAATGTTGGCGTGCCTTGCAGCCAGCTGACAGCGCTTTGGAGACGAAGTAATTATACGCACGCTACGTGTCTGTCTCACACTCATGCCAGGCTTAAGCACGGGCGGGTAACTTAAGGCATGTGGGCCATAAAGACAAGTGCTGAGCGATTAATCAATATTAATCCCGTTATGAAAACAGACAAGAGGAGAATCATTTTTTTCATAAAGAAACAAGTTAGTGTTGAGGGATAAAATGTCAATCGTTTAGTAGACTCGTGCAATTTCTGCAGCAATTGCGTGGGACAGTAAATCAAAAGATAAATTATGTGAAAATGACAAATTATTAATTGTTGTCGGATGATGAATTAAAAAGAAAAAGAAAACTGCAATAACACTAAGGAGCTTCAAGCGGGAATCAATTCCCGCGATCCCTGGTTACTGGACAATGCACTTTACCAACTGCGCCACTGATCAGTATCAGAGCTGGTAATGATGATCAGTTGCATGTGTGGAAGTGGGCGTGGCAAGTGGGACTTAGTAAAAGTTCAATGTCAGTCCCATTGGAAATGAATGGGGCAGAAAAAATAAAGGAAATGAATGGGGCAAAGTTGATATTTAACGTTAAATTGTGCGAAGACTGAAAGTAACGTGGAATCAGACGACGTATACCCAGGATGGCGTGAATTTTTAAGCAAGTTGAAATTTGAACGGTGTAAATTGGAAGAATTATGTGGGAGTGATTGCATGGCAAAAAAGTGTGCGGAATAAAAATCACAATAACATATGCGGGAATGCTGAAGGTGGCAGGACTCAGATGATTGAAATTGGACTTCACTTTTGCTATTTCAATTGCTTTTCTGGCACACTGCTACTTGTTATGACATGTTGATCGCCATCAACAGAGGTTAAATCATTTTAACACAAACACAGCATGCCTTTTACAAGTCAGTGTTTAAAAACGGATTGACACCAACCAAACAATTGCATTCGCTCGTCAAGATTTAACCACCCCTTCAAAAAAGAAATCCTAAACTAAACTAAAAATTCGGATACAAATCTCCAGGTAACGGTGGTGATTTACGTGAGTTTGCGTTCTCGGGAAAATAATCAATGGCATCTTCCCCTGGAAAAAGAGGATTACTCCCTCCAGTTGGGGCTGCAGTCTGGAAACAAGGCTTTAAAAAGGAAATGCCAACAATGTGCTGGGTCAGGTTTTTTTTTTCTTTTTTTCGGAAGGCCAAAGTTCCGCTTATGAAAGGGGAGCTTACAAGTACAGAGCATTTACATATGTAATGCCTGTAAGAGCTGCGGAAACAGATGGGTCATAAGGAAATAAGAGTTTAAAAAAAAAATGGAAATGTGAGGCAAGTATTATGTAAAACATAACTGCCATTGTCAATTCTTTGAATTAGCGTTTTGTCATTAAATTCACTTTTAGAGATGTTATGCTAACTGCTTAGCAGGCTAATGGTGACATTGTGTCAATGAGAGGCAAGGCCACCATATTAGTTATTTTTGGCTTGAATTAAAGACCTGCTATTCTGGACAACGTGTCCACCCAAAGCAAGCAATTATTCATGAGAATAGTGTATAATGATCCCACGGTATGAAATATTTCTAAGCTCAAGGATCAAATCCTTTTTTGTCTGAGCCCTCAACAGCGTGATATAACCTTGCATAAGTAGTTGTGGTTTAACCTTTGTCTTAATGGAAAAATTGCTTTTGAGCAATAATGAATGGGGGGGGGGGGGGGGTGGGTGGACACACCAGATGCCATATTAATCAACAAAAACTCACAGAAGCTTAGACTGTTTTTTTTTTTATGGCAATAACATTTGTTGTTTAAATATGCTAGTTTCCATGGCGACTGTTTGATCCAAACACCTGCACCACGTGTGTGCGTTTATGACCCTCCCTGCTCGGAGATATGCGCGACTCAGAGGCAATTATGACCACACTCGAGGTCACAAGACCCCCTCAAGGCGCCGCAGAATACCGAATACAGTATGAAAAAGAAAATCAGTTTCTATTTATAAAAGATCATTCCCCAGAGTAATCAGAGTAATGAGCACGCCGAGTCTGAGTGGTAGAAACGGGAAGCGCGCGCCGATGTGTTGATTCGCTAGCTTGTCTGCAATCTGCATTGTGACACCGGCAGATGCGAACACCTGCTTGCTTGTCACTTTTGCTCCCTTTGGGGCGGAGACTGAGACAGGAACGTCTTCGTTTCCCAACATGTTCAAAGGCCACGGTAAGGTCGACGGTAAAAACAAAACAAAAAAGGAATGACAGTTTGAAGTATGGCTGGGTGAAACTTTTGACCTGATTACAGCTGAAATGATTAATTGAATAACTCAAATTTCTAGATTGAAGCTTCACAGTGATTACTTTTCCACATGAATCACTCGCCGTGTTTAAAACAGCCAAATCTACACTCTCGTTCGACGACTCCAATGTCACACACCAGGCCAGGATCCGCCTTTTATAGCCACACACATGCAAAGTCACAGATACTAAAGTGTATGGATGATGACCCGAAGTGGACAACAATAATATCTGCACCTCACATACTCATGTTGTTTGATAATACGTACTTTTCCACAGAAATCACGATCGGTGGCCAACGCAAGCAAATTAATAATAAAAAAATTAATAAACGCTTCTCATGTTAACATTCAACAGCAAAAGATAAAGTCAAATAGTAGATTTTCCTGAAATTTTACACTATTGTATAGACATTTAGTTTCAATGTTGCCCTACATTCTGCAAATCTTCACTGGAATGTTTTGCAGAATGACATACGAAACCCCCCAATGAATTACCATACCATTAAAGTACTGCTTTTTTGGGGGGGGGAGTAAACATTGTTTCTGGTAACAGGGAGACCATTTTTCCATTCTGGTTTGTGGTTGGTGAACCAACAGTACATGCAGTTGCCTGAGATTCACGTATGAATATTTTAAGTGGCGTATAAAACAAATGTTACAAGTTTGGGGAAACCATTGCCAAAACCTGTAGAACAAAAAACGGTTTACAGGTAACATTGCTGGACAACAACATTCCTTCGTTTTTAAAGTGGCGCATGCAGCCATTCATTTTTTCATGTTAAACATGCTCACTCACACACTGTGGTTATGTAGACAGGCTGTCTGGAAGCCTTGAACCAGAATAGCTCTGATAATGCATCTGTCATGAACGTGTGTGTGTGTGATCAGGACGTGTTCCTCTGCAAACTGCGGAAAACAGAACAACTGTGCAAACTACTCTCTGGCCTGCTTTGTTTAACGTTAAACACAACTGAGGAAATTGTTTATGCTGCAACATTGTCGCAAAAATCGTCTTCATTTTCTGGTCATCAAACGAGTCCAGGAAATGGTCACATTTTAGTCTTTCGGGGTCTTTTCAGACAAAAGGTTCTGAGACTTTTTTGTGGGTCTGCTCATAGTAGAGATGCCTCGTAAATTTAATGCAAACATTTTTTTAATTTTTATTTTATTTTTTTTTATTTAAGCATTTTTTTCTTTAATTGTTATTTTTTTTATGACAATAAAAAAAAATCTTCATTTTCTGGTCATCAAACGAGTCCAGGAAATGGCCACATTTAGTCTTTCGGGGTCTTTTCAGACAAAAGGTTCTGAGACTTTTTTGTGGGTTTGCTCATAGTAGAGATGCCTCGTAAATTTAATGCAAACATTTTTTAATTTATTCATTTTTTTTATATATATATTTTTAATTTTTTATTTTATTTTATTATTTTTTTTAATTGTAATTTTTTTTTATGACAATAAAAAAAATCTTCATTTTCTGGTCATCAAACGAGTCCAGGAAATGGCCACATTTAGTCTTTCGGGGTCTTTTCAGACAAAAGGTTCTGAGACTTTTTGTGGGTCTGCTCATAGTAGAGATGCCTCGTAAAAAATGTTATGACAATCATAATAATAATAATGCCAAAGAATGCTTGGGCCGTAAAACAGTTAAAACATGTACTCTATATGGGGCTGTCACCACAAGTATTGTATTTTTAAAAGCTTGTGACATACAATATGTAATCGCTCTCATGCTGTTTAAGTACATTTCAGCGACATTTATACTGCGGTGTGCATAAATTTGCATTCCCATCTCTTATCATGTCTATGACTCACATGACATGGGAGAACGCACAGCGAATTGTAAACTTGAGGCCTGTGAAATGTCTTCCCCCGCTAACCAGATTCACATGTCCGCAGACTCGGAGTCACCTGATCATGTGAAAAACAGAGCAAGCACCTCAGAGTTGAATAAGGCAGCTGCAAACACACTATATGTAAGTTTTCCCACATTTTAAATGCTCTCTAGAGATGTTTGGTTTCTTCGGGCAAAAAAAAACAAAAAAAAAAACGTGTTTTAAGTGAGATCGATGTAGTAATTATTTGTGGAGAAACAGTTTTTCACCATTTCCTGTCCATTTTAGAGAGCCTCGTTGTAGGCCGCGAGTGTGTACATGTCACGTATTGCGGAAGACATGACTTCTCACTAGCGTGGCTGCTTTAGAGCGCCTCGTTGTAGCAGCGCGAGAACAGTATATTTCCAGCCACTGAAGGCTTTATGCTAATATATTTTGGCGGCTCAAATAGTAGCAGTAATAAGCAGCATCCATTTTCCAGGCCGTATAAGTGGAATTTGATTGACAGTTGATAGTTAAGCAGGGCGGAGCGGAGAGAACAGCTTCAATTTTCACCAATTTTCAAGCCTCATTTTATAGCCTTGACAATTTTTTTAATCATTCAAAATTGGCAGAGTTGTTAGCGACACTACATTTATTTTCACTTTACAGTGACCTAAAGTAAATCATTTCAGTTGACCAGCAGGGTCAAGCACCAAGCATAAGGTTAGGGTTTAAAGTTCAGCGTGATAGCCATCAGACCCCTGCACTCGCACTGGTTCGACAAAGCTCTTAACACGGGTACACATGTCATCAATGCCTCACAAATGGCTTTTAAGAGGCCCTAAACTTGGTTTGTTTAAAGCAGAGTCCTTTAAGTGAGTGGATGCACTTCTTTTAGCACAACCTGTCACTTTGAAGTGGTCCATATAACCCAAGACCAATGGAATGGCGCTATTATTAGGACCCGAATGGCTGTTTGTTATTCTTCCTTTTTTGGGGGGGGGGGGCTTCAACATACCGAAAAACTCACCCTTTCTTTGCAAGCATGCATCCTAATGAAAGTCAATGTATTTTAAACAAAAGCTCCAAACCTCACTCAGTAGCGTCCGATGGAAAGTTTGGGGAAGAAAAAAAAAAAAAAGGTCAGTTTTTTTTTTTTCACCAATTACTTCCTGCGGAAGGAGAAAAAAACTGGTCACTTTGCTAATTGACTTTCTCCATCCACGCAGTACAATAGAGCAGTGGTCCTTGGCTTTCTTTATGACTTCCCCCTTTATATGACTTCTGGGTTGTATGTTTAAGAAACCCTTAATAAAGACTAAGCAAACAAAGCTTTCAGCAGAATGTTGGAATGGGGGGGGCAGACAGACAGTGGGGCTGTTGTGAACCGTTTCCCCATTCCCCTTCGTGGCCACATGCCAGCTATATACTTTGGGATAAAGTATGGCGAGGAATATTTGCCAAAACGTTTCAGCTAAATTTCACGCTTCACTGCGATATTCAGCTGTAGTAATAGAACATATATGCAAATTAATCCTTATTTTGCAACTGGTTAAAGAAATAGACTGTCAAATGTCAAATGCTTTTTAAAAACAGGAAAATGTGTTAAAGGGTGAAACGGCTGACATCACACTAAAAGTCTTGGCAGTGGCCCAGCGGAGCCTGAGGATCCTCAACGACTGCCAGTGGAAAAAAAAAAAAAAAAAAAAACTGCCATATTCAAAGAAATCGTAATATCCTGCTTGGTCAGAATGCAAAAACTGTTGATCAAGACAGAAATTTGATAATTTGAAGTGACTTACTTGTCTTTCATTCTCAACTAGTTTGGCATCCAAAGATACCCAACATCAGCTACGGGAAGTTTGAGTTACATTCACACCAAGGATGTACACTAAAGGCAGCATTATTTGTATTGTAATGTATCTGATCAATACAACAACGGCTTGGAAACCAGTCAATGACTAACGTTTACATGCAGTCAATATTCGAGTTAAGGTCAAAATTCCAGTTTTTGAAACATTCAAAATAACCCCTTAAAATGAGTGGGCGGACAACATTACCCCCGTATGCATGGTCATCACACTCCATTGGCCTATTCGTTTTTTTAAAGGGTTATTAAATGCATGTAAACATACTTAATAAAGCGTGCATTTCCACTCTTCATGGCAGAGCTCAGTCCAACACTGCATTACAAATGTCATATCGCCAACTAGTGGCCTGGCAGGTGTACTACAGCGTTCCTGTAGGAAGCATGGAGATCAGTTGGGCAACATCTGTACATGAAAAGAAAAACGTCGTCACGAACGTACACTGACAAGCGCCGCTTCCTTTTTTTTCAATGAGGCTCACAAAGAGATTAAAAGGCCGCTTTTTCTTTAGATGTACGAGCGGCAGGAACATGACAATGTTGTGCGCGTGGGTCAGACAAAGGACACGAGGCGACTTCCCTTCATCGCCACATGGACCATTCTCCACCTTATCACCAGCCAGAGCTTGTCTGGACAATAAACGACAAGGTGCCCATCTATTTGCAACCGCTCCCTGTCTCTCTTTACGAGACAACCACCTCAGTCTCATCATCATCATCCGCCGCCTTCGGTACAATGCTGGACACTTGCCTTGGCTGTCTGCTTGAATGGACGGAAATTGGGTATGCAAAACAGGCGACGCGGTGAAAGGACACGCGGCTCCATCAGCCTCTTCGCAAACAATGGAGAAGCCCCTGGTGTTTAGAGTCCACTTCCTCCCCCAGACACACTGCACGAACAATGATGGCTTGACATGACTCAACCTGTCCGTGTGCCAATGCCCGACATCAGATTTGGTGGATTTGATTTACGGAACTCCCCCCAGCTATACCTCGGTTCATCCGAACCCAGAGCCTGTGAGTGAGAAGCACTATCCATGACACTACCATACTGCCGTTCTTCAAAACAAAGAGGCTAAATATGATACACTGGTATTTGACGTTTGAACATCCAAAAAGTTGTACAATCATGAGTTGGAAACTGTCAAGGGAGTTTCAGTGTTTTGATCATTTGTGATAATCGGCAGTTATGTGGATGACTCAGTGTGATAATTTTGTTAAGTTTTACGATTGGTTGCTTATTGACAGGGCGCTCACTCGAAAACAGAACTGACCATGTATTTGTGAACAAAAGCTTAGTGATAAACCGATATGTTTTTTTCATGGCCGATACAGATACCGATTATTAGTAAGTCAAGGAGGCCGATAACTGATATATCAAGCCAATATTCATTCGCAGTAAAACAATAAAAAATAAAATATTGGAGTCAAAATTTTAAAAAATACCTTTGTTGAAATGCCTTTAACTCATTTGCTCCCAAAAACGTATAAATACGTTCTATTTTAAATATTACCACGCTCCCAAAGACGTATTTATAAGTTTTTTTTATGTTTGTTTTTTATGCTAGAGCATACAGAAGGCTTTGATGCAGCCTCTGAAGTGAAGAGAATGCTTGAAGCAATGGTAGTTATTATAAAAAACAGTCGGCATGTGGCAGCAGAGTGTACGAGATCAACCAGGTCCATGTTGCAAAAAAGCTATTTTCCCCAGTGCTTTAAACAGATTTGTGAATGATGATGAAACTTGGCTATATTCTAATGCAAATTGCTGCAAAACCGAAACAGATAGAAAAAAAATTCCTGATGAAAGAAGACACTAATCTTTCTTTTGGTAGGTTCTATGTTTTTATAGCAAGAGATACAATATTCCGTGGGCCTTGCAAAATCTGTCAAAATCCAGTAAACCAGCCGGGAGCGAAGGGGGTTACTTCAGTGAAAATGGCTGGGAGTGAATGAGTTGAGTATCAAATCTTCAACACTTTGAAGGTTTTCATTTTAAACATATGAATAGACAACTGCGTTTAAAAATTGTAACAAAAATTGCAGGGAGTTTCCAGGGTCATCAGCATGTTTTAAGCTACATTTAAAAGTAAGCAAGTAAATAACTCCCTCAACTTTTCAACGTAATTTCTTTATTATTATTATATTTTTTTTTAATAAAAAGTGTAGGGAGTTCCCAGTCTCAGCATCATCTTTTATAAAATAAAGTGGAAATTTAAATAAATAAGTAACTGAAACGTTACCCGTCTCTCACTAAGCGACAAATGCATACTAATGTAGCTAATATAGGGTTATCGTCAGGGTTAGTAAAAGGTCTTCACAGACAGCGAAAAATGGTCTGAACATGTTTAAAATTTCTTTGCGATAGGTAAAGACTGTCTCTGAACATCTTACAAATCCTGATGAAAATGCAAAATTTGCAACGTTCGCAAGCATTCACCGCTCAGTGCGATACCAGATTTATCTGCCTTCAGATTCGTAAAAAGGCAGATGCCGATATTTGTCAAAATGCCAAATATCGGCACCGATAATTGGCCCAGCTGATAATCGGTCTATCCCTACAAAAGATTGTAAAGTGGATCTTTTGTGACTGGTGTTTAGTAAACACTGCTACATTCGAGCTAACCATAACCAAGACATATGCTAGTCACGTGTAAACATAAGGTTGAGTTTTCTGTGTGTGGTTTGGCTTTCTTTGCTTGTAAAATACAAGAATACTTTTCAAACATGCCTGCGACTTCAGTCAGCCTCGTGTGCCGATATTGTTCTCGAATGACAGCTTTAGAAATGTACAAGTGTTTATTTACGCCGTAAAAAATCATCCTAGCTCACAGACAAGTGCTCTCCGCGGCCTTGATAAGGATCATGAGTATTTATTTTACCCAGCTGAGCTCTGTCGGTGAATTGTTTGGTAATGGCTTGTCTCACAAGGCACCAATGGCGAGTATCTGTTTTTTTTTTTTTTCAGTTTTTTTGCATGACAAAGACGAGTCGCATTAGAAGTAAAGAAGACGTTGGGATGCGGTTGTTGTACACAAAGGACGTCCCTTGTGACTGACATTGTGTGTCCTGTAATTGCCCTCTCCTCTGTGAAATGGATAGAGGAGGTGGCATCTCATCTTATCACAAGACCAATCACAGGCCAGTTGGTCAGAGCTCCATCGGCTGGTCACGGCTCTATCTTTCAGACTTGGGGGAGAAAAAGCACTGGGCTGGAGCCAATTCAAATCTACTGACAGAAAGCCTTGACATCCCCAGAGGCCCAGTGCCGAAGCTTTAGCTGTAAATGAATGCTGCCTTCAACAGAAAAACAAAATGGGAGTTGTTTGTTTCGGCCTTGGTTTGACAGATAATCCCTCACACAAATCCTGAATCTCTGTAGGATTCATTTATCCAAAGTGGCAGAAATGTATGTTTTGTCATCTAGATTGCTTTCGTAATAGTATCCACCTCTTTGGTACGATTCTCAATAAACTGGTTTTGTTAGTGTGTTCCAACACTGTAAGAAAAAAACTTGAAAAAAAAAACTAGTTAAGTTTTTTCACTCAGAAATTCGAAGTAAATTTTACAAGAAGAGTTTTTAGTAGAATTTACCAGTTTATTTAAAAAAAAAGTTACTCAAGCATTGAGGAACAGACTCATGACCTTCAGCTTGGGAGACAGCCAGTCTACCACCTGAGCCATGCCACTATTGCTGTTTGCCACTATACTGCATTGCTGGTGTGTCCAAAATGAGACCAAAACTGGTCTTGGATGTACAAGGATTCTGCCTGACACATCAATATACTAACACATTGTAGGAGCAGCATGGCTCAGGTGGTAGAGTGACTGTCTCCCAACCTGAAGGTTGTGGGTTAGTTCCTCAACGCTTGTGTAACTTTTTTTTTTTTTTTTAAGTGTAAATCAACCTTAAACATTTCTTGACAATAATGTGGGATTTCACTAGTCTAAACATGACACTGATTAATATTACATTTGTGGAATGTGAGTTATGAAACAAAATTCTGCTGTTTTTGTCCATATCAGGGGGCGGCCATTTTGCCACTTGCTGTCGGCTGAATATGACATCACTGTTGCTCTGGGCTCAGGCAATCACCAATCACAGCTCAGCTTCAGAAAACAGGTGAGCTGTGATTGGCCACTGCCTGAGCCCTGAGCAACTGTGATGTCATCTTCAGTCGACAGCAAGTGGCAAAATGGCTGCCCCCTGAGATGGATAAAAACGGCTGGATTTTGCTGCTCAACTCATATTCCACTAACACAATATCAACCAGAATAACATATTTAGACTAGTGGGGCTGCATAGAACACATTATTGTCAAAAAGAGAATTAATAAACTGGTAAAAGCTACTTAAAACTCTCCTTGTAAAATTTACTTGGAATTTCTGTGTGAAAAAACTTTACTAGTTGTTTTTTTTTTCAAGTTTTTTCATTTTTTTCTTACAGTGTTGGAACACAAGTTTTTTCAAGTACTGTAAATATCACTCTTTTTTTTTCCTTTTACAGTGAACCTTGACCCAACTGCAAATGAATTAATCAGGTTTGACGACATCATTGTGACACAACTACAAGTAGGAAGCGGAACAAACAACTGATTTACTGATTAATTCTTTGATTAAGGCTCATTTTTGCTGTTATTCTGTAACAATGGTACTGGCTATACAAACACAAATACATGGGAGAAAAAAAACATGACATCAATCCAAATTGTGTTAGATCACTACTGAATTCCTACCGAAACCTTTTCCCATTGCGTTTTAACCATTTATCAATGAGAGAGCAATCTCATTTTTTTTTAACAATGTGCGAAAGTATCCTAAAATTCATGCATTATTCATTGATAAGTGAAATATGCTGTTAGTTCCTGGAAAAGAACTACCCATGTCCTACGTCTAACTCTCAACAAAGTTTTGTTCGAATCCTGCAAACTAACAACCATAACAAGCTTCTTGGCAGTCTCGGATGGCATCAAGACATTGTTGTCACTCAACAGTCGAACGAGAGTCTGAATTTTGAGTGACGTGGCTGAGACAAGAGCAGAGAAAGCTCATGAATGACAGATATGAAATACAGGAAGAGGGAAACCCAGGTAACGCGAGGTTGGAATGTCATTTAGGCGATTTCGGGTTGACAAAGCGACAGCCGCCAGACTTTGTGCGCCTACAAGACTTCGGGCTCAGTCAGCCGCAGCAAAGAACTTCATCAAAAAGCGCTGAAGTGGGCAGCTTCAGGACCATACCACCAAAAAAAAAAGCACTTCTCCAAGGCAGTCTTAAGAACACAGTGACTTTTAAAAACTATCTCTGGGCATTTTTCTTCGAAATGTGTGAACTGACCGGAAATCAAGACGCAACAAGGCCTGACTGACTAACTGAGCAAAATAGCTCCATCTTAGCCCACGGGCAACATTGGCACCACGTGGTCGATGATTTCTTTTGAAAAAATGCCAAAGGATTCCACATTTTAGCTTTTTTCTATGCTCTGACCTTGCTTTTAGCTGGGGTCTCGTTGCACAGATTGCGTGTCAAGTTTGGTTGTGACTCAACCACTTTTAAAGCAAGGCCGAGAGAAGACCACTGTAGCCTGTAGACGTAGGAATAAAAGGCATCTTTGTCAGTAAATGCTAGCGTCTTTATTCAGACCACTTGAGCTCATAACTGTGAGCTTGTAATTTACGAAGCATGCCGTCGAAATGGTTGGGGGCGTCAATCGAAAATGTTAAATCTGTTTAATATTTAGGGTCGCGATGTGGTCAACGCATCCATGGACTCTGTGATTGCAATGTGAAATGGAACATTAGCAATTAGGAAGTAATTTAAAGCATTCCCCTGCCTCACTCAAATGGAGGAGTATCTAGAAGAAGGCATTCCCTATAATACAAATGACAAGAAGAGTTTGCAATAGGGACAGGAGTGGTCGGAAGTGGATTAATAATAAAACGGCATATCTTTGCCCCGCCCACTTCCATCTCATAGGAAATCTTAGTCATGATGAAAGCTCCTTGGGAGATCCTCGGTCTGCTTATTGATCTGCGCCAACTGCTTTCCCATCAGTCACAGTGACAGCCACTCGCCGGTCACGTTGGCGCGAAGTGTGGCGACACTTCAACACGCTGACATTTACCTTAACTTATGTGTATTTGATGTTGAGGGCGGAATGTTGAGCTGTTTTCAGAGCCAAGAAGCAAGTATCAGCTTAAAAGACAGCATGTTCTTGGGATGGACGGAGTCAACTGGCTATTTATTTTATTTATATATTTATTTTAAAGCATAATAAAGATTGGCCTTCTATGCTGGCCTAAATATTGACAAATTCTGATATTTGTTACATGAAGTTGTATTTATTTATTCCCCGCAGTTTATTCTCATAATTTTGTATTTCTTGGCTACACTAGTTTCAGTACAGTATATGTGCATGTTCAATTATTTTGTCCAATCAGATTTCAGCCTCCCTCTATGTGTTGCCATGTCAATCTAAACTGCCTACGGGAATGATTAGTGCTGGCCCAAATTTATACTGTACTAATGGGAGTGTTTCTTTAATAACCAATCAGAATAAACGCTTGCCCTCTGACTCAGCTTTTTTTTTTTCATCATTTTGTTAAAAAAAAATGTTAAAGAAACTTCTATTCAGATATTTTTTTCTAGATTATAAAATGTATTCTGAGTTATATCTTCTTATGTTATGTTTTTGTTTTGTGTTTGTATTTTTTCCAATGGATGGGTTCTGTAATTGTGACGTCATAGTGTTGCATTTGTGTTTGTGTCGCCCCCCCTGCGTGGGTCCTCGTCCCTCCTACCTTATTGGAGTAGGGCGCCCTTGCCAGATTGATGCCGTCCCTGATGAGTTTATCCCGGATCATGATCTTGAGTTTGAGCTTGGGATAGATGACCACCTCCCTCCTGCTGTTGCCCAGGGTCAGGTTCCTGTGCGCGCCCAAGTAAGCCACGCCGCGCGCCGGTTCGTTCCACGACTTGGACGCGCGCATCTTGGACTCGTACTGGTCCACCATGTGGCCGGTGTAGACATCCGCGGAGGGCGGCATGGGTTCCAGTGTGAAGTAGAGCCCGCTCGCCGCGTCCCTCGCTTCCTCCTTGAGACGCCGCACCGCGTCGTGGATCCTGTGGCGGTGGTGCGCGACGTACACCCCAATGGCGTCCAGGTCCGGGTCGCCGATCTGCTTGCACACCTCCAGGTCGTCGTAGCCATTATCTACGAAGGCTTCCACGTACTGGGCCAACTGCAGAGTCTTGAGCCACTCGTAGACGATGACAGGTCCGTTGCTTGTCATGTTTTTTTTTTTGAGGTTGTTGCCTTCAGGCAATACGTAAAAAGTGGCGCTCACTTTCCTACCCGGCGTCTTGAACGCATCATGAAATCTCTCCTCGTTAGTCAATTAAAACACTACAAGTGATACGAGTGCGCACATATCCGAGCAAAAAAAAAGAGAGCGAAGAGGCGTTGTAGTCCGCCCAGGGCGAGTTGGTGAAAGTGCGTGTGAAAGCAACACCTGCCAATGTTGACACTAGATAGATCCTCACTTTAGAATCCAAACAGCCATCCTCAACGCTCCCCCAAAAAAGGGAGGGGGGGACGTCAAATATTTCCAGAACAAGCGTTTCAAATACTCGCGACACTCGAAAAGCCAACACTCCGGAATAGATGACAAACGTGGATTTGTAGCGAGCGACTCCGACAAAAGCAGCCGCGGTCCCACGCGTGCTCCTCCGGCGCGCACGTCACACACACCACGCTGAAACTGCAGCCAAGGGTGAACATGCACGAAGCAGCGCCTCCGACGTCCACGCCCCCCTTCTCAGAAACGCACACACGGATTGTGACACGTTCATACAACTTGTGTAAAGTTCCGTGGGAGCTGCTTACTGGAGATTTGAATGCTAAATGTTCATCTTTATCATCCTCGGTGCATTGTGTGCTGTGGTTTTTTTTTTGTCTCCGTCTCTCTCTCTCGCCCTCTCACATCCACGCTCACACACTCACTCACTCATTCAAACATTTCCACACGCTCGTGTGTTAATCACCTCAGCGCTCCCCCTATATGGCGACAAGAGGAATTGCACTCTACAGTTGTATTAAAAAAGGGCATCATTATGGGAAGTTTTAAATTGCTACTGCACAGTGGTACCTTAATTACCTTGAGTTTAATTCGTTCAGTGACCGAGCTCGTAATCCACTTTCCTCAATTAAGTGAATTGAAAGGCTATTAGTCCATTCCACTCCCCCACGTTTGCAAAACTAAAGAAAAAAAGGACTGCATTGTATAGAAACACAAAAACATTTGGTTTCATGAAGTAACTACTATAAAATTATTTAGTTTGTAATTTTGAGTCATGTATTGAATGTTACAATGAATAATCTATTCAGCATGCTTGGAACTGGATAATGTTGAATATTACCAGATAGTATTTTTGACAATAAAGTCTGTATCACTGCTCATTGATGAACAAAGTCTTTAGTCAACAGTTATTGTTTTACCAAATAGTGCCTGTTGAGTCTATAAATATCACAAATATTGACTTAAATATCTGAGAGCACGAGTTCACCTTTCTTGGCACACTGCAGCAGCGCTCAGCAAGATCTTCATTAATACGAACACGGTCCAAAAAGTGTGTGATGTTTGAACAAGGAACTGTCCAATCTGTCCAAACGGACGCCAAGTTGGCGAGTGCTGATGCATGCTTTATGAAATATGAGCTGACAGCTTGTTAGGGATCGGTTTGATGCAACAGCGACTGTCTCAGCTCTTGGCTGGATGAGAGTTAAAGAACATGACGGAGAACAAACATGCTACTCCCAGACTTACGGGGTAGAATATCAAACAGGAAAAATGTCAGAAACATCATCCGAGTTGGGTATGTTAAATGTTTTAAGGACATTTTAATATTTTTCCACTGCATTTACTAGAATTAATTGCTCAAGTGTCAATCAAAAACCCTACTACGATTTGCAAAAATGGATCAGACAGCGTCTAGCATCTTTCTTATTTCTAAACATAACTACATGTTTGAAAATATAACCGCTTAAAGCCACTGGGTTATCACGGGGCTTTTACACACCGTGACAATGAGGCGCTCTAAAGCGGCCGAACTAGCAGGAAGCCACTATCCACATGCTGGATGTCAAGTTGTAATTCTAAAAATAATAATAATAATAAAAATGCCCCCCTGCTTGCTCTTCCCTCCCTGCGTGATGTGCATGCACTTATGGCTGACAACGAGGCACTCTAAAGCAGCCTCACCAGCCCAAAACTGCACTGCACACTGGTTGTCAAGTCAGATTTCTTTTATTTTTTTCTGACCCTCCTTGCTATACCATCTTTTTCTGTGTGGCGTGTGTGCACTCACGGCAGACAATGAGGCACTCTAATGGTTTAAATGTGAGTGTGGCAGAGTTAAGTGCAGTGATGAAAAATGGTTCCTAGTTTGGAAAGTCTGCGTTTAGCTGAATTTTCTGTGTGCCAGAAATCCATCCAATGTCGTAAGACCAGGTCGGGAGCTGCCTGTGGCTCTTTGTTCCCAGCATACGACGTCTGACCAGACTTCAAAACGGCCCAGATTGAAAAGTGAGCTGGCCAACTCAGAATCTGTCTGAAAACGAGCTTCATTTAGGTAAAGATTAATGAGCTTGACAGAAGCGTTCAATGAGATTCATTATTTCTGTTCAGCTACTTAGGAACAAAAAGCGTAGGTTTCCCTTCCGTTTATTAGTTAGGGTTACTTAATATAACAAAAATAAATCTAGTAATGGCATAACATAAAGAAAACGAGCTCCACTGACTACTAGCATGTGTTGGGTCTGACCGCTGAGTTACGATATGAGCTCTGGTTTCCCCGCCGCTTTGACGACACGCACCGAGATCGGTTACAGAAGCAAGATGCGTTGCGGGAGCACGGTGACAGATGGATCGGGGGAGACTGGTGCTTCGCTCGGTGGCGGGCGGGCGGGCGCATGCGGACAGTGCCAGAATTATTACGTTTCTACTTGAGCGCGTCGGGTCGGACCAACGGGCGCCACCGGAGACGTCGCGGTGTTTGGATCGCTTTAATGTATGTGGGCGTACTCTAGTCTGTAATATTTTATTTGATAAAAACACACAACAATGGCGGTTAAATAGAACGTGTGTGCTAAGTCCAGCTGGTGATACGTTCTAATTTCCTTGTCACTGATAGCCTACCTCTCTAATTTGTGTTGTTTTTGTGCACCTTGGCCGACAGTGAATACGTTTTAGCACAAATGTACACAGTAAATTATATTTGGTCCCACTGTAAACAGAGTAAAATTTACACTTAGAAGAGAGGAAAATAAAACTCACTCAAGGGTTGAGGAACAACCCCACAACTTAAGGTTGGGAGACAGTCAATTTATTCCCTGAGCCATGTAGCTCTTACTTTATGTTAGTGTATCACTCGTCAGCTATAATCTTTGCAACTCCAACAGATTTGGATACAAGCAAACAGTAAGAGCAGTCTCCCAAGCTGAAGTTCGTGAGCAGTGTTGGGCAGTAGCTAGTTACTCGTAATGCGTTGCTGTAACTTAGTTACTTTGTACAATAACTAATACTCTAACACATTACTTTTTTAAAATACAGTAACCCAGTTACAGTTACAATATAGTGCGTTAGTCAGTTACCTGATACATTTTTTTATTTAATAATTTAATTGTGCGACACTCGTGAGGATAAGCGGTTCAGAATCAAATCATGAATGGATGGTTGCTGTGTACTGTACTATTTGCTGTTTACAATGGTTTGCCGCTGCCGTCCTAACGGAGAAGACGCATTGTGGGCGGGTATCGGATTCGGCAGTCATGGAGAATCAAGGCGAGCGCAAGACGAGTTTTTTGACGTAAAAATACGCTCATTACTTTACTTTAGGTTAGCATAAAGAGTTACTTTTAATAGTAACGCATTACTTTTTTGTTTAAATAATCATCAGAGTAATTGAGTTACTTTTAAAATGGAGTAACTGTAACTGGCTACTATTTTTTAGTAACGAGCACAACAATGGTCGTGAGTTAGAACTCTTGTATAAGTTTTTTTTTTTTTAAATAAATAGTCAAAATCTCTCCTTGCAAAATTTACTTAGAAATTCTGTCTGTTTAATTTATTTGTTTTTTTTTTTTAAAAAGGAGAGCAATGATGATGTCAAATCGAATGAACAATACTGAGCTCTCCTGAAAAAAAAAAAAAAAAAAAGAAATTCTGTGAGAAAAATCTTTAATAATTTTTTTCATGGAATACGCAAAGTCTCTATACCACTTTGAGTAAAATTTACTCTGAATATTTGACTCTCTTCCAAGTGTTAATTTTACTCTATTTAGAGTACAATTTACTCTCCAGAATTGACTGTTGTTTTTCTTTCGCCTCGCATCGGACCCATTGCTCTTCCTTCGTGACGGCATATGACGCTGGCAGCCAAACAACAGCTGCTACATCAACAGCATTTTAATAAAACTCTGTCTCCTGCAGACCATTAGCGCGGGTGAAAATGAATCTGAGAGTGCAAAGTGTATGCCGCGTTGAATGTTGATTGAAAGACTGAAAGGTTGGGAGTAGACAAAGCAGGAAGGGGGTGCGAGGCAGACAGACAATAGCGGCAGCTCCACCTCCAGCCAAGATACAGTCTGGGCTGCACGCCTCTGGAGCAAGAAAAGCTGGGTATTAGTATTGGAGGGTGGATTTTTTTTTTTAGCAGAGTGAAATTTTGGTTTCACAGGTCTCCATTGCACCTTCCCAGACCTCAATTTGAAAAGCCTTTGAAGCGGGGAATGGCTTCTGCCCAGCGTCATGCAGAGGCTTTTGTCAAAGGGAGAGGAGGTGGGGCAGTCTGTCAGACCCTGATAGAAACGGAGCTTCTTCTCTTGGCAGATGGAGAAAAACACAAATGGCAGTTTGCATTTTGAGTCCATACGGTTGGCTGGTCGATGCGATGATATAATAAGTCGCGTTACAATCAATGGAAATTGAATTAATCTGTTCTAGTGATTCCATATAAAACTATAATGAATCCATTCAGATTATTCTTTTTTTTTGTTACTATGGACTTATTGTACTGAGCAGCCAGGAAAGTGGCTTCTTCTTATACTTATGTTACGTTTCACATTCTTTTTCCCTATTCGGCCATGTCAGTGGATCGCGTGATGTAACGCGATTCTGTACGCAAGTTGGAATTTTCGGTCGGTGCCGCTGTTTTGGTTATCAAGGAAATTCAAATAGTTACTGTCAAATTATGTTAATCACAGTTTTATATATATACACATACACACTCGCATACGAGCTGTACATGTCTAATCTGTATGTATGTATCGTTTATACAGTAGTCTGCTCGCGAGATGGGAGGAGTAAGATGGCCGCCCTGTCGCTTCAACGGCTTGCACGGGCGTGTATGGGCTATCGGCTATCCAGTAGTATATACAGATCAGTGAGACGAACACAGGAGAAGTGACAATGGCAGGTGATTCAAGTACAACAACATCATGCAAAATATTTTGCTTTAAAAGCTAAGGAGGTTGCGCCAAAGGACTACCACACGGTTATCAGCCATTGTTGACAGACTGGCGGTTCACGCACAGTCACGCGAGAATTGGAGCATACGTCACCAAACTGGCGGAGTATGCCGCATATGGTGTCCACATTGGAACGTACGGGGCGTGTTTTGAAATCTTTCCTCTCTGGAGCCCGGCTCCAAAAGTGATCGGTTCCAAGCTCCGAAATGGCGCCGCCGTGTGGACGGAATGCCCAAACGGTAGGAAACATGTCCAGATACATTGAAACGGGCTTTCGTGTGGACGGGGGCTAAGACATGTAAAAAAAAGTGCAGAAAGTATCAATTAAATATTTGTTGCACTGTTTGCATAAATTCAATCAGGGTGGAAGTACTGGCGGTTTTGTTTGGTCAAATCGTGCCTGTTACAGATTTGAGGCTTGGCTGGAGTCGACCGCTCTTAGGAACAGCCAAGACGAGAGGAAACAATCCCGAAGTGAACCGAGGGTTGCCCGTAATGACTGCACACGTCACTCGGCCTCATCTGTTTTCCGTGGCTAACATCGCTTTCCTCGGGATGGGGAACATTCGCAACCATGGATTAATACCCATGGCTTGCTTTGACAGAATAAACTTGGCTTGAACCCGAGTCAGGATATGGTAAATAAACATCTTGAGATGCAATAAAAGGCAAGTTAAGAAAGTTGGGAACACTCCCTGGAGGATGATGAGCCGGGGCCATTGAATGGATCCCATTTCAGCCTGCTGATACAGAGAGAAAAGAAAAGGGGACTTGAGCCGCCTCCATGCACTTTTAATTACAAATGGCTGGCTGGGCTTCAATCTCTGGAGAGCAGAGGTGAAGCAAACATATCAGGGCCCAGACGCCGTTCTGCTGGCAGTCTAATGTCAACCCAAACAAGCTTCAAGTCTGTAGGGAGACTGAGGGTGCTGGTTTAGGGTTCATGCGAGGACTTGGACAGACAGCCCGGGCACCTGCCAATCATTCCGTGGATTCAATCAGCCGGGCAACAGGTTTCTTGTCTGCGTTAGCGTTCGCTCTGAAGTGACGCGAGCTGCTAAGCCATCAATCAAACAACGGTTTCAACGGGAGCCAACGTCTCGACCTGTGCGTTCGTCTGGAATGGATAAGACGGTCATGGACGGATCACCGTCAGTCAAACGTGACTTCTCTGTTCTTATCATAATTTGTAGAGCATTTTATTGGATCCCAAACTCATAAAAGACTCTGTTTATTAACTCATTCACTGCCATTGACGGCTATAGACGTCAAAAATACATTTAAACTATTTCTATTAGTTAAATTTTTTTTTCCACTTTTGCTAACAAGAGTATGAAAACCTAGAAAAAAATATTGTACATTTAAAACAGATATAACATTTGTGATTAATCGTTAGTTAACTAGTGAAGTCATGTGATAATTACAATTCAAAATTTTAATCGCCTGACGGGCCGAATTAAAAATATATATTAAAAATAAGGGGTGTTTAATCGTAATTGATTGCATGATAATTTCATATTTGTTATTAATGTAAAATAGTAAAAAAAAAATGTATAGGTTTTCATAAAAAATTTAAAAAAAAATGTAACTAATAGAAATAGTTCACATGAATTTTTGACGTCTATAGTCGTCAATGGCAGTGAATTTAGAAGTTGAAAATACATACTTTTGAATTTTTAATGTCAATATCGTGTTCCCTCCATGCTTAATTTTTTATGAGTCGTAAATTTTATGTCATGTGCTTTTATTTTGGCGCACTTCCAGCAGTCCAGGAAGCGCTATCCACTGGAGTTGTCTTCACACCTACCAGAAAGACGCTAACAGAAAAAAGAAAAAAGTCCGTGATTCAACACGTTGTTGCTGTCTAACCACCTAGCTGGAATGGGGACACGGTATTTGTATTGTTTTATTGTGATTTTTCATGACACGATTTACTTGTGAAAAGGAGTTTTTGTATGCGATTTTCAATTGAAGTTAAGCTAATGATAGCTTCTCATAGGAGGTTAATTCATGCTACTAGCTTTCTGTTTTGGATAACTTGTTCATATGTAGGACTGAAAGTTGTTTTGAAGGTATTTGACAATTGTAAAGACTGTTATTTATGTTCATTATTTGTTTGTTTACTGTATAGCTTTTACAGTGTGTCAAGAAATGGAAAAAAAGGAAGGAATAAAAAACTTCATGGGACACCAGTACGCTTCACCATTTTTTGGATAGGTTTGCTACACTGGGGGAACAACTGAATATACTTGATTTTTTATGCTGCATTCACAGCAAAACTGGGGGAGGCGTTTCGGCGTTTGCATTGTAGTCAATGTACTTCGCACGGACCGGAACGAAAGTGCGTGGGGCGGCGCGGAGGACGCATTTGGAGCGCCGGGACGCGGTGCGGCGCAGCGAAACGCGCACATCCGTGACGAAAATCCGCACACTCGCATGTTCGCCAAAGTTGAAAAATGCAAACTTTTTTTCCCATTTCTCCTCGCGGTAGCCAATCGGCTTCGAGTACCGGCTACGTCACACACAGCGTTCTGTCTGTTGTCACCCCGAGCTTGAGATCAAGCCCAAAAAATCATATATCTCTTTCTTCGGTTTTGATCAAGTTGTGAATCTCCTTCAGTTGACTTTATTCTGGGCGAGTTAGATGCGCTGTAGCGGAAAGCCGATTGCCGTCCACCACATTGGATTATAAATCTTTTCAGGAGATAATTCACAATAAAATCCATGCATATTTTGTTGAAATGAGTCTGATTGGTGCGTACAAGTCAAAATTGGGTTGCTAAAAAAGAGACGGTGATTACGGTCTGTTTACCTCGCTAGCTATTGTAGCAATTATGAACTCAATTATTTTGTTTTGGTTCTTACTAGATCTAGAAATGATCCAAATCTACGTTTCTGCTTATTGACAGTAATTTGCTGTGTTTTACTGAATATGTTGCCGTTTTTTTTATCGTTCTTGAAAACACAAAACGACGTGAGGATTTACAATATCAAACATTTGTAGGATGCCGATTGTAAATACATTGCCGTTATTTGCAGTTCAGACTCGCTGTCTTGCATCTGTAACAGAATGTCAGCATCTTGTTGCTTCCTGTTTACGATCCGCTTATAAATTAGTACCGTGCATTCACAGCCGAAGCCTTTCCCAAGGACTAAAACACGGGCACACACGGGAGAGAGAGAAAAATAAAGAGATTCCTAATTAAAATCACTCGCGGGACAAAAGCAAGAGTTAAAAGGAATGTATTTATTGTGCTGTGAAAAGAAAGCTCACAAGGCCGACTGGCTTAATGAAACGAGAAGATTTGCGTACAAAGAGACAGCTCAGTAAACACATAATAAAGTCATTTTCGTAAATGGGTCAGACGGTGGTCAAAAAATTAACTTCTATGGTTTGAAATGTGTTAAAACGACCGGCAGCCTCAATCGTCTTATTCCCACCCTGAGAACGCAGTAAGCTGCTGCTTAGTAGCGGGAAGCAGTTATCGTGGAAACCTCGGCTTTCCTGACGAGAGAATTATCCGGCAATGCGACTCCCATTATTGCCTTCAGCTGCACTTTAATAAGACCCGCCTAACCTCTGACCTTAGAGCGCGGCAGCTGAGGTACTTGCCGGCAGAGATTTGGTGGCTCAAAGGGCACCGACGTGCTCCAAGGACAGCCGTTTAATTCCCCGGGAAAGAGCGCTAATACGCCATCACGGTGAACCGGAGCCTGCATAATTAATATGTATGATGGCACTGAGCTTCCGCATCTGGGCCCGTGTGTGTGTGTGTATGTGTACACAAACTTGACACATGGCTGCTGGCCATTGCCGCCATGTTCATCGTGAGTCATGATCGGATGCAACCAAAGGAGTCCGTTATTGTTATTTGACTTGTGAGTGGAAGAATGCGTCACGTTTAGGATGGCAGCCGTGCGCCAAATATATCTTAACCCCCTCAACCGCCAATTATGCTGTTGAACCAACACAACCACAACATTTTAAATAAGGCATCAGGAAGGAGCAGTAGGGTTGTAACAAAAAACGATTGGAATCTGAAAATCGGTTTTGACTTAAAATATACCATTCTTGAATCGTATCGCATCCAGTGTATCGAGATACGTATCAAAGTGTCTTTTATGAGATATAAATCGGTTTGACGTTGCTGACGATGTGTTGTTTCTTTACGTTACAAAATGACAACATTCACAACATTACAAACTTGGATTGTTTGGTCTTTGGAAATTCATAAACACGATTGTTGCATCCTTGAATCATATTGTATGGAGGTAAATATGGTGCAAAAGTAACTTGTACATGTAAGGAAAAAAAATAATTGTTGCAGTAGACAAAAATATAAATTTGTATCTATAAAAATTGTGATTTGTATCTGTAAAAAAAAAAAAAAGTGGATCTGTAATATTTTTTTTACCTGTAGATAAAAAAAAATTGTGTAAATTTGTATCTGTAAAAGTCGTGATCAACCTACCATCGTTTGCTGAAGTACAAAAATCAGTTTTGCACCATCTTTAGCGAAATATTTGGTGCAAAAGTCATGTGACTGGACAGCAACAGAAAAAATACTTGTGACTCCTAGTGGCGACTTCTTTGACTACAAGTTGTCATTTCCACAAATACTAATTTACTCTTTTTTTCTACAGGTACAACTTTTTTTTTTAAATTATTATTACTACACGTACAATTTTTTTTACAGGTTACAAATCATGACTTTTACAGATTCAAATTGAGATTTTTTTTCCTACAGGTACAAATCGCAACTAACAGATACAAATGTATACAGGTACAAATTATTATTTTTTGCTACAACTACATTTTTTTTTATAGGTTAAAGTTACTTTTGCACCATATTTACCTCCGTATTATCGTACCCCATTTATCAAGAATCGTATCGAATTGTCTTTTATGGAGAGATGCACTCCCCTAATATAAATACATATACTGTGCATACATATATTCTTTATACAAAAAAACACTAGTTGATGCCGGATTAATCAACCTCACATCTGCGATATCAAATATAATTGCAAAAGTTATCCTTGTGCGTCGTATCCACACTCCGCAATACAAACACAAGCCCTCTCCACAGCCGTTGATTAAGATCAACGATAAGCAGCTGTGAATTAGTTTCACGTGTCAGCCGACGAGGGGCCGAGCAGAGCCCCCTCAACTGCATTTAATTACATGTGTAGCGTTAATCTAAGCAGGGGGTCGCAGGCTGGCTGACGGGCGATATTGACAGGAGGCCTCACCACCTCGTGATCTATGACTCACCCAGGAAGATAACGAGAGTGTTCCAATATTTTATATCTACATTTAATTGCAGCGGACTTGTAATCAAGTTCTGAAGGAAGTAACTAAAGGACAGATTGAGGATTCTAGGGAAAAGGAATCTGTTCAATTTCCAAGCACTATAACTGACTCTGGTAAAGTGAGTTGAGTTCAATACCAACATTATTTTTGGGTCATCAAATTACAGGATGTAAGAATAACATTTACAGTATTTTTATTGCCGTCAACAGTAGGGTCTTAAAGCTAATTTTGTTTTTTCAGCAATTCCCTACAGAAAGCATTGCTGCAGTAAGCACAATTAATAGGACAGCTCCCCGTGGCTCCCGATGATGACTGTTGCAGGAAGCACATCGGGACCTTCCGCGGCCAAACAGGCAGCTGGCAGAGGCAAGGCCAACAGCAACAAACACGGAATTATAGAATTAATACTGTACCGCCACACTGGATTTGTCACCAGGCAGCCTTTCCCAGTGTCGGAACCTCGGGAGAACCGAGGACAAAAGAGCAATTAGACACGGCAACCGTGTAATAAATCCTGTCTCAAATGGATGGGAAAATGATGGCTGCCAGCCCAGTTTTGTGAACATGTTATATTAATGAATAAGGCTCAGAGCATTTTGACCTATCTGCTAGGTCCACTGGGTTTCGGTAATGGGGAGGATGTTGCAAGTGGAGAGGGAAGTGCTCGTTAAATCGCTTGGTGGACAAAAGACGGTGGATTAAATGATATGCTGTAATACCCAATAAAAGGAAATAATGTCATCACTTTCACTCTAAAAGGTTCATTTATGCTCCCGGTACTTGTGAAAAGAGATAAGGTTGTATTTTAAACTGTACAGACGTCAGCGTCGCAGCAGTTCCATGCGGTTTCCGGCAGTATTGCAACACAGAATCTGTAACAGTGAGTTTATAGGAGAGTGATGAAGTTGTGCTAGATTTACATTGATTATTTATTTTTAGTTGTGCTAAGCGAACACGTGTTCGATTAAGGTAGTGCAACTGGAATTTATTTATAGAAGAATTTAGAAGACACAAATGTATTAATGGCTCACTGGCACTAATTTAGCTAATGCTAAATGCTTTTATGAAATGGCAGCGTCTTCACAATTAACTCTTTCACTGCCAGACGTTTTCAGAAACAGGATGTCCCCAGTGCCAGCCGATTTAAGCATTTTGACTGATCTTTCAAGGTCCACAGAAAATGTTGTGTTTGGACTATGGAAACACACATACTACAGAATAACAAATGACAGAATACAAATGAAAGATTGGACTCTCATCTTTCATCAGAAAAAAAAAAGTTTGTTTCTACCTTATTCCGTTCTTCAGTAATCAACAATAGAAAATGGTTACTTTCACCGAAATTCTCTGTTTTGAAACAAAAAGCGGAGAAAAAGAGCTTTTTGTGAAACGATGTTATTTCATGCACTCTAGTAAATTGTACACTTCTTTTTGTCCATGAATGATGCCACAAACACCTAAACAGTGCTTTACTTCTGTAAAACGCTTTCACCAACAATGAAAAAGTGTTTTTTGATTGCAAAATACGTTTATTTCCATTCAACAGTGTAACAATTTGACAAAACAATTTCGCAAACTATTTACAAATGTGTGCAACTGTGGTACTAACAATTATGTGGATGTTTCAAATACAGTTTTTCTTTTTATAACGCTCCCCTGCGTGCAAGGAAACGCCGCTGGACTCGCACAACAGTTTACTTTCACTTTGTCCGTTTCGCGTGCAAACGTTACACTTTCTTGACCGCCTTTTTTCCGGGGAATAAATAGCAAGTAGCAGACTGTACACACTCCTCCGATGAATATGCATTGGACTCTGGGTACTCTTCGTCGTCCGATTGAACGTCCGCCTGTGCGTGCTCGGTTGTGCTCCGCGTTATGACGCCGTCATAGCCGCCGCGTCAGCGCTTCCAATTTCGCCGTCAAGCTCTGATTCACCATCATCATCATCGTCGTCATCAATGTGCTCTTTTAGAGTTGGTCGATGCTTTTGGTCTTTGAAAAAAACGGCTCGGGCGTGAGCTCCTCGCAACCGGTCGCCATTTTTCCTTTTTTTTCCATTCTGATCTCCTGCTCGACGCTCTAGCTCCGCCTCTACTGACGCCCACCCGATCTTGTCAAAAGAGTCATCGCTGCCCTCTAGGGGCCAAAAATAGTCATTAGGCACAACAGACCTCCTTGAAACTTTCACAACAGATGCGGAAGGCTTGCCAGCACCCGTTTCAAAAACATTTTTATTAAAAATTGGATGACGTCTTTTTACGTCATTGGCAGCCCTCCGTAGGTTTTTACTTGACGTCTTTTAACGTCAGTGGCAGTGAAAGTTAAAAACTTAGATTTTTTTTTTTTTTTTTTTTTTTTACAGACGTCAAGTGTCGCAGCAGTTCCATGCGGTTTCCAGCAGTATTGCACCACAGAATCTGTAACAGTGAGTTTATAGGAGAGTGATGAAGTTGTGCTAGATTTTGCTCCATTTCCATAGATTTTTTTTGTTGTTGTTGTGCTAAGCTAACACGTGTTCGATTAAGGTAGTACAACTGGAATTTATTTATAGAAGAATTTAGAAGACACAAATGTATTAATGGCTCACTGGCACTAATTTAGCTAATGCTAAATGGGTTTTTTTTGTGACAGTTCAACAGTGCTAAACAAGACAATGCACTTACCATGCTACTTTTTTCTTTTTTTTTTGCTCCGTTCCGGTATCTATTGGAAGCTGGCTGTGCCGTGTACCTATGGAGGTAAATATGGTGCAAAAGTATTTTGCTCGATTTACATAGATTTTGGTTGTTGTTGTTGTGCTAAGCTAACACATGTGTTCGATTAAGGTAGTGCAACTGGAATTTATTTATAGAAGAATTTAGAAGACACAAAAGTATTAATGGCTCACTGGCACTAATTTAGCTAATGCTAAATGCTTTTATGAAATGGCAGCGTCTTCACAATTAAAAACTTAGATTTTTTTTTTTTTTTTACAGACGTCAAGTGTCGCAGCAGTTCCATGCGGTTTCCGGCAGTATTGCAACACAGAATCTGTAACAGTGAGTTTATAGGAGAGTGATGAAGTTGTGCTCGATTTTGCTGCATTTACATGGATTATTATTTTTTTAGTTGTGCTAAGCTAACACATGTGTTCGATTAAGGTAGTGCAACTGGAATTTATTTATAGAAGAATTTAGAAGACACAAATGTATTAATGGCTCACTGGCACTAATTTAGCTAATGCTAAATGCTTTTTTTTTTGTGACAGTTCAACAGTGCTAAACAAGACAATGCACTTATCATGCTACTTTTTTTTTGTTCCGTTCCGGTATCTATTGGAAGCTAGCTGTGCCGTGTACCTCGCTCCGGTCCCGCGTTGTAACATTGGAAATATGCCGTCAGAAAAGTTCAACTCGCATTAAGTCTGACCGGCGACAGCAGTAATAGTAGGACTACATTTTCCATGATTCTCAGACATGGAAGCAGGAAGTAGTCCTCGTTCCGGTATGGTGTAAATATGCCAGTTAGCGATCAGTCACGGAGGAGAAAGAGAACGCAAACTGAATGCGAAACTAAATAATAAGGAATTTAACATTTAAAATAATTTTTTATTGGTTTGTCATGTGAAACGCTATGACAACTGTGTCACTGACATACACACGGCTCAAAACGGGACTAATATGGACATCTGGTCACCCTACCATAATGTAGCATTAAAAATGTGGTGTTTCAGTTTTACTCATCGATGCTAGCTTCAGTTCAATCTGTCTGAAATTTTAGTGTTTAAAAAATTATTCCAAGGGAATGCTAGGGGTTGACGTGTCTTGTTGAAAGTTTGTTGGGCTCGGCAACAGTAGCCTACAGGTCTGGACTTAACGAATGGTAAACAGCTGGTTTGGGCTCTTGGCGGACAGATTGTAAATATACCACAAAGGCACAACTATTTTTTAAAAATCATCATTTGTGGGCTTGCATCACGTCTTTCTCAAAGTGAAAAATGTGAGGCAAATTGGATATCGAACCCAAGGTTCAATGGATGGCTTCATCTTTGCATCTGGCGGTTCATTTTTCTTCGGGAGTCATTATGGCGGAGATGATGATGGCTATGGATAAAGAATCCATTATAAGCTAATGATTTTCCAACAGGAGAATGACAAATCTACCACACTCCCTTTTCAGACGAGGTTGACAACCGGCTTTTAGTGGGATCAGCTCATCAACTCAACATGAACAGTATGTGTTAAAAAAAAAAAAAAAGTTCCACATTCATATGAGCCTGCGTAACCGCAGCTAGCTTATCACGCTAAACACACTTTTGTGCCCAGAACGTTTAGACAAGATTTCCATTTGTGGGTTTGTTAGCCGCAACGGAGACATACCCCCCTCCAGTCCTTCAAGATTACTGACAAATGCAAGACTGAGCATCGGAAATGACCTGTGATGGTGAAGTCCTCCAGCAAATACAGCATGAAGTCACCAGTCTGCCCGACCACTTTTCAGCAAATAGGAGACTTCCCCAATTAGATCTTTCTACAGTACATTAAAAACCATAAAAATTCCTTTTTCCTCCAAATAATTCAGCGGAGGGCGTCAGTGAAATTTCAGATTCAGCACTTTGGGAGCATTAGCAAGCGCTTGGGTTTGGTGGTGGTGGTGGCGGGGGGGGTCTGGCAGCGTTGCAGGAAATTTTATTTTGTCCGCTCCAGAGGAAAAAGAAAATATTGAGTTTACCAGATGCTGCATCCAAGAAAAACAAACCTGGATTTAAGATTACGCTCACAGCAGGAGATGCTGATTACACATGAGAGGGTTGCTTGAGACTGAAGAACCTTACATTTACATATTTATTCAAATGACGAGAGTGGTGCACTACTCCAAAATTATGTCCTCTTGACTCAAACTATGTAAAAAATAAAAAAAATAAAAAAACCTGTTGCCTTTACCTGAAAGTGGTCTACATTCTCTTACGCTTCAATGAGCCCCTTCAAACATGCAACAATCAAGCGTTTCACTTGCCCCCGAGACCGCAAGTCCAATCTTATGCGCAGGAAGCACATGCTCATCCATCCGTGCGGCGTGCGCTTGCGAGCGTCCACGTTGGGCTATTCATGTTCGGCTTAGATGTGGAGCTGAACAGGTGTTGTTTGATCTTCACAAGTCAAGACTTTTTTTTTTCCTTATTAGGCTCTGGAAGTGTGTTTGGACCCATGAGAAGATGCTGAAGAGACATTTGGGCAAAACGTGCTAACAGTGCTAGCTAACATTTTACCGCCTTGACTGGGTTACTGTGGTGTATATATAAAAGCTGCTGACATGGAATGGGTGTGAATATTCTATATATTCTACTAGTACAGGGGTGCTCAAGTTCGGTCCTCGAGAGCCCCTATCCGGCCTGTTTTCCATGTTTCTCTCCACTAACACACCTGATTCATGATCAGGCTCGTTATCAGGCTTCTGCAAAGCTTGCTGATGAGCTGATCATTAGACTCAGCTGTGCTGCAGGAGGGAAACATGGAAAACAGGCTGGATAGGGGCTCTCAAGGACCGAACTTGAGCACCCCTGTACTAGTATATTCACAAAAAATGGATTATGCTCTATCTTACTACCATTTTTTTGTCTCTTATCTCATGAACCTGCTTCTGTCTGACTTTGGCAATATTTTACTATCACAAAGTATTTTATTTTTTTTTAATTAAAAAAAATTATTCTCCTTAATTGGCATTGGAGATACAGTACAAGCCAAAAGTTTGGACACACCTTCTCATTCAATACATGCTTTATTTTCATGACTATGAACATTGTACATTCTCACTGAAGGCATCAAAACTATAACGACAACTATGTTATGTACTTCACAAAAAAAACTATACTTGCATAAATAGCAGCCATTTTCTCTGATGACTTTTTGGCACATTCTTGGCATTCTCTCGATGAGCTTCAAAAGGTTAGCGAAACCTGAAAAGGTTTCCAACAGTCTTTAAGTGTTCACCTGTAACTCCAAATTGAGATACATCTGCAATTGGATTCTGATGAGTCATACGTAAGCCATGACTCATGATTCCAGTTGAACATATCTTTATTTTAACCTAAATTTAGGATGTGCAGCATGTCACTTTTTAGATCTAGTGGAGCTCCAGATTCGAGGTATGCTGATATATATTTTTTTCAGGGCCGATACCGATAGCGATTATTAGTTGTCAAAGAGGCCGATAACCAATAAAAAGGAAAATATCAGCGTAAAAAAAACACACAAAAAATTCAGGTCGTTGTCAAAATGTTTTTAAGCATGTTTTTATTGAACAATTATTGTTGTTGTTTTTTACATTGGGCAATAAAGCTCAGGGAGCTCCCTAGGGCCATTGGCATGTCTTAAAAAGGTAAATGGAAATTTCAACAAGCAAATAGTTAGCAAGTTTTCTACAATAAATACAATTTTCCAAAATGTCCAAATATGTGAAATTAATTTTTTTAAATTTCAAATAAATCAGAAGGTGCAGGTCAGGAGCATTTCTTAGAAAGTTAACTGAAAATTTAAATAAACAGTTCCCTGAAGTTAACACGGTTTTAAAGTGATTTTTTTTTTTTAAGGCAGATGCCGATATTCGTCAAAATGCTGAATATCGGCATTGATAATCGGCCGTGTGTCTATCCTTATTCCAGATATCTACAATTTGGTCTGTAATTCACTAGCAGACAAGAATATACCGTATATAAATCAATTCATCATTTAAAAAAAAAAAAAAAACATTTTTAATCTCGAAAGTAATCCAAGCAAGTGACAAAAATGGACCTATTTTTTCTTATAATAGAAGATCCTCTCATTCCATGTGACAAAAATAAAACGATGTCTAAGATGCTTTTTCAAGAGAGCATAGATGGCCTGCAGCGTCTTGCAGGCCAACATGCAATAAAAAATGACAACTTTACTACGCTGATGTTTATTAGATCTAACCTTTCTGAGGTTGACCATTTTCAATGTCTTTCTGCGCTACCGCTGACAAATTAGTGTGAAGATTTATCCACTTTGTCAAATAAAAGTCCAAAGTTTACAGCCACCCGTGAGGCGATTATGAAGATATATCGGTGTTCGGCAGGTGCCGGGCCTGGCCGCGAGTCATTCCGCAAACCTTTTTTGCAGACGAAAGCAAATTCATTCTTCAGCGTAGATTTATGATTCGGCATGTGGCCAGATATATGCACAGCAGGTTGCATGATGCACTACTACTATTTAGGAGTTTAAGCCCCTTTTTGTTTTTCAGAACCCGTGAGGGCATTTTGACTACCATTTTGTACAACAAGACAGACGTAAATTGGCCGTTTGTCAAAGAGCCACCATGAACAGGAGATTGAATGTTGAATCAACTACAGTCGAGAAGGAGGTCAATGTTTGAAGAAAAAAAAAAAATCTCTCCACAGACCTCTCAATCCAATTACAGGCAAGGTGGAAGCATTAAGAGAGCGTCAGAATAGCAAAACCCTCACAACGTCACTGCCGTCTCGGTAATATTTCTATTTAAATGCATGCAGCAAGTGTGGCATTTACGAGACACTTTGAGAGCGCCGCATCCTTAATAGATGTTCTCTAAAATGCAGAAGGTTGTCAATATTTCAAGAGATTGCATCAACTGGAAACACACGCCTTCTTTAAAAACAGCAGGACACAATTATGGGGGCACAAAAATGATTTACTGCAATGCTAAAAAGAACATTTGGACCACAAAGTGACTTGATGACGGCGACCTATCTCACATGGAAGGCAAAGAAAACACAGGAAATATTTTCACCCAACACGTTTTATGCTCACATTCATTAATTCCAGATGCCGAAACATGTCATACATGTTTCTGCCCCCCTGGAAAAAAAGCCTGTTTCATGTTCACCTGCTGAGATCACTTAAACACCTTCTGCAAAGCTAGCCTTATGGTAAATGCTTGTCTATGTTTTATAAAAGGCATGTTTGGGTTTAAAGGGGAAGTACACCCCAAAAATTATAATATTGACAATAATATGTTCTATGCAGCCCCATTAGTCTATTCTGGTTAATATTGCAGTAGTGGAATATGAGTTAAGCAGCAATTTCCAGCAGTTTTTATCTGTATCAGAAGGCAGCCATTTTGCCATTTACTGTCGAGTGAAGATGACATCACAGTTGCTCAAGTCTCAGGTAACAAGCGTTGATTGGTCCTTGCCTGAGCCCTGAGCAACTGTGATGTCATCTTTAGTCAACAGCAAGTGACAAAATGGCCGCCTCCAGATGGATAAAAATGGCTAGGAAGAAAAAGTCATAATGTCAAAGTTATTGAACAACCGGTAACAAAATCAACACATAAGCACGCAATAGCCATACGGCCACAACTGACGCCGAGTCACGGAACACACGCAGGCTGGCTAACCGGAACTAACAAGAGCCGACTACGACTTCCGTGTCACTCAACAGGCCAGACAGCGCCTTTTAAAGCCACAAAATCACAGATAGTAAAGTGGAGATTGTCAAAATGGCTACCTCAAGTGGAACTCACATATTTTGTATTGTATTATGCATACTGTTTTAAAATATATAAATATATGGTCTCTACATCACAACTTTTTTGCCTCTCAACGGTACTGGATGTCAAGTTAGAGGCCCAAGATAGGACCAGTGTCTGGTCTTTGATTATTATTATTTTTTTTTTCCCAGATCATATACTATTTGTCACGCAATGGTGGAGGCGAGTGGTGGCCACCCCCCCCCCCCCCCCCCCCCCGGATCCTGGATATTCAACAATATTGTCAATGCCTACTAAATAATTGATATCTCAGCTCCTGAAGCAGATAGAAACAAAATTCTAAAAACTCAACTTTTGGACTCAGTTGTCATTTTGCCTATGTGAATGTCAGCCTATGTTAGTCCATGAAAAGGCATCATTTTCTTGTTTTTGTTATTTATTTATTTGTATGTTTAATGTTCAGTGTTTTGACAAATAAATGTGTGTAAAATCAAACATTTTCATTTTTTAATACTTAGTCATGAATTTCGCTGTTCGGTTTCCTTTTCTACTTATTGTGTACAGGTCAGTGACTGACATTTGCCTTATTGCCGCCAAGTGGCAGAAAGCTCTATTTTAACTGAGCGACTCATTGACGATTGTAACTGCTCCAATGCATTGAATTCATAACATATGCTCTGGAATTATTTTGTGCAGCCCACTAGTCGGTGCCCGGAGCCCAAGGTCGGCATGTGAACGGTATGGCTGCATGGTTAAGAACCACTTAATTAGACATTTCACGTATGAACTTATGGCCACCCCTATATGAGTCATAGTTTCACCCTGGCCACCCCAATGAAAATGTTCTAGCTACGCCCCTTTTTTCACGTAACTGATTGTTTTAACAAATGACAAGTGTTGTTTTAATTGCAAACTCCCCCTTTAATGATCAAAAACTGTTTAAAATGGTCTATTTTTCTTTTCTACAAAAGTGTTTTGGACGCCACTGTATTTCTTGCCAACAGTTTCATCACAGATATTTGTGCCACAATCAAATTGTGGTGAACGGCATTGGAGAGTTTCAGGTGTTTTTTCCACACGATGAAATTGTTCCTTTTAGTTGAATTTATATTTTGACATGTTTACCGAGACGATATTTCTCAAAAAGTAGATGACGACTGAGCGCGCTAACCCCTTTGTGGAGCACAAATTGAAAAGCGGAGCACTAGACTGTAAAGTAGAGCCGTTATCCCGCCGTCACATGCCATAAAGCATTCCCGGGAGAGAGGGCCAGCCAGCTATTTACAGCAAATAGCCGCCGCCTGTGTACGGAGATGGTAAGATATGCAGACTCACACGAGACAAAATCCTCGTCTCTTGACGAATGATTGAGGGAATTAAATTGATATATCGTGTCGATTTAGAGGAACGTACAAAATGCAAGTCTGCGTTTTTGCTATGAAGTCCGAATACCACATACTACTTTAGTTAAGTCATAAGATTAACTAAACAAAAAACAAAAAAAAACAGCTTGTAAATGAAACATGTTGCTTCAATAAATTATTCATGCTACTCCATTGTCCTTTTACACAGAGTATTCTTTAAGTGCTCAATGACACCCTGTACTTGTGCCCATACGGAAGATTTGAATTCCTAACATGTTCTTCAAATTCATATTTTATCACCGTCAGATGATTTTACACTAATCAACATTTAATGTATCAAAATAAGTAGCGCCAGCCGCTGGCGCCAAACACTTATTAGAAAACAAAATTCAGCGTGGAGTCTAAAACTGACCTTGGATAAATAAAAAGGCAATTTGCATGCAAATGATACTGCTGGCATTTACTGTAATTGCTATTTGAGCCGCTGGTCTGCAACGATACAATGCACTTTTAAAATGGACTCTTAAAGAAGCATCAGAGCTTACTTGATGGATTAGCGTCAATATTTCATAGTGTGCAAAATATCTCTGGCCACAGTCTTGCACAAAATGATCTTAAAGATGAACTAATTCGCAGCGGTGTAATTTGAGCACGGTGAAAAGGTTTTGATGTTCGGGGATGGGGGGGGGGGGGGCGTAAGCGAAAAACACAGCGTCTCTTTTATCTTTCAGATGTTAAAAAATAACAAACATGAGCAGATGGAGATGAAAACATGATGGAAGATGATCATCTTCAGCTCCCATTTGGCACATAATTCATGAAAATGAATCTTGCCTCCGGCATGCATAGTTAGCATTAATATTTAGCATTAACCAAGAGTAAAGAGTTGGAAAATAGAAAGCTGTGTATGGCTTTGTAGTTTGTGTCCAGGTCACTCTGGGAAACTCGTTAACAGTGACAAACAAGCCCTTGTATGCATTTTAATGAAAATCCTCAAAATTATCGAGACGGCGTTAACGCCATAAATTTATCCAAAATGGCTGCTTTGACCAAAAATGGCCGACTTCCTGTTCAGTTTTGAACATGGGTCATTGAGACTTTTCCATGTTTGCCAGTCGAGTAAGAACACTAGAATTCACATAAAATGGCTGACTTCCTTTCGAATTTATGAACGCATCCTTTTATAATAGATGTCAACCAATTTTGTGTCTATCAGTGGGAAAATCAGAGCTATTTTTTCCTCAACTTTCCATGGTCCTTTACAGAGTGAATTTTGTATTGTTATTGTTACGACCTCTAAGATTAGCCCCAATATTTGGCCATGCAGAGGCAGAGTAGCCGTGTCGTCAAAAGCCAGACCACCAAAAGCTCAATTCCAATTGTTGGTGGTAACATACTGCTTGTGTGTTTTGCATAATATTTCCACAGCTTGAAGCCGCACTATGTGTCTTTAGATCCCCAGATACCCATTTTTGTCCCTCGCAGCTTTTTGAAACGTCATCTGATTTTCATGCCAATGAATAATGCATTTGATATGACGGCTTTGCATTTGCAGGACGTATTTGAAGGCAGATGTCGCAAATCAATCAAGCGCTGACAAAATTATTTGGTTTCTAATTATAGCTGTCCAAAGTTCAGATATAAAAAAAAAACAATGCAATAAAACTAGGCGTATATGTTTGGTGTATTCAGAAGCGACGAAATCAGACATAAACATTTATGACACATCAAGAGACAAAAGGAATCTCCGGTGGGAAATGCATCGCGGCTTAGGAAAGACGAGACAAGTTGTGCTAACCGCTTTACCTCCACACTTCAAAGAATAATCACTCAGACGTCTATCTTTTATTGATAAATAATGACATATGCCGTACTATCGAGCTGTCATTTAACTACTGTGTGCCAGTAGGGATACAAAATGAGAAATTTATGATATTTAAATGTGGCACTTCTGACAGTAATGAGGACTTTGTGATTCATGCTCCACGAATCGAGAGCTAGCTGTGTTTTAAATCAGGATCTACAGTCGTGTTTCACAAAAAGTTGAGCATTATTCATTTTTAAACTGTCCTATACACTGCCAACATTAGGATATGACCTGCCAAAAGTGCCTTCCACCAATATAATTTGTGATCATTGCTGTCTTCCATAATAGACGAATCAAAATAAGCCACGTTGTCAAGGCAGATGCAGCAAGGCAAGTTTCCCTTTAAATGGACACATTTCCTTTTCTTTGGACTGGGAAAAAAAAATGTATTTTTGTATTTCCTTGTTCCTTTCTGTCTTCTTACTACATAGATGTGGTGATGTACTCTTTCCCCCTCATTATATCGACTATCTGATCATTTCTGAATTGCAATAACATTTTATCATAAGCTACAGTCAAAACATTTTGTCACTGCAGCCTTATCAGAATCCGATTTAAATATGTAAAAAACACAAGCCGAAACAAACAATGACCAACAAGAGGAAGACAGAACGGAAAGCCTGGCGGTTCGCTAATTAGCGCACCGAGTTTCCTAGATAGAAAAAAAAGGAATCATGAGGAAGGAGGGAGGGAGGGGGAAAACCAAGGCTCAATCTGTACTACCTTAAAGGGGGGCTCAGTATGGACCTGGAAAAAAAATGCAGCCATACGAAAATACATACCCGTACAGTACTGTTTTTTTTTTTGCATTCGAAAATTCAAGCTGTATGGTTCCCATGGTCTGACATCATGGATATGTCTGGGTAAGCCTCTTATAGTTGGCGTGTTGCTCCAATTAGCCATGCATGTTAACGTCACCGTTTGTTTCCCTTCGTTCACATGCTTTGAATTACCGCCGCAAAAATAAATTATCCTCGCAAAAATGCAGTATACATTAGCGAAAGTACATTACAACCAGCTGTGGGTGATTAAAAACTGAAAAGTTGACAGTCCTACCCCATAACAAGAGACTACTTTGCTAGCACGTGCATTCAGGTGGAGAGGCGCTTGAGCCATGTAAAAATATTTACCCAATACCGGCCTATTTGATTTCAACTCCCTGAACGTGTTGAGCCACTCTGTCAAAACAAACACAATTTGTCATAACTCAAAGGAAGTGGCGAGATGAGTCCAGGAAAGAGAATTGTTTTTCTAAGTGGGAGAAAGCGGCAGTAAAACGTGCTCTGGAGGCGACCTTTTAAAGACTCGTAAAAATCGCAGTGAGACGGGACCCGAGTGTCTGAGAGTGCGTCTGAAGCCGGGGAAACCAGAAATAAATGAAGAGAGAATCCAATACACAAGCAGAGTGTCGAGTCAGAGTCAGAGCTGTATTGCAAAGCAGTGATGCATGGCGAGCTTTCACTCTCCAGTCCAGACCTCCCAAAAGGCAACCGAGTACCGAGTCCTCGGTTATATCAGCTGTTGACCTCTTCCGCCTCCACCGCGCTCCATTGTGTCAGAGTTGACGAACGCAAAGACAGGCTTGTGGGTGGGCGGACCGGCAGCCAAATATGTGAGTGCACATCCTCTGACACCCCAAACTGAAGTCTGGTGTTGGTGTGCTTCCCCTTCCCCCCCCCAAAAAAAACACTGCCAAGGTATAAAAGCTAAACTACGGGAAGCAATTACAGACAGAGAAAGACACGTAAGATCTTCAGTTGTACAAGACAGATTTGTCATGTTTATTTCATAGTTGCTATACAGTTTCTATGCAAGGTATTAGTCTTATTTTGTCTAGTCAATTTTATTTTGTAGTTGATATACAGTTACAATGGGAGGTAATAGTCAGCCTTATTTTGATTAATCATATTAATTTGTAGTTGCTATACGGCTGCTATAAGAGATATTAGTCTCATTTTGTCCAATTGTTTTTATTTTGTAGTTACTATACAGCTGCTATGGGAGGTGTTAGTTTGTCTTGTCTAGTCATTTTCATTCTGTAGTTGCTATAGTGTTGCTATGGAAGGTATGAATCTTCTTTTGTCTGCTGTTTTTTTATATACAGTTACCATGGGTGGTATTAGTCAGCTTTATTTTGTTTAATCATATTAATTTGTAGTTGTTATACATAGTCTTATTCTGTCTAGGTATTTTTATTTTGTAGTTGCTATGCTGTTGCTGTGGAAGGTATTAGTCAGTCTTCTTTTGTCTAGTAATTATTTTTGTAGTTGTTATGCAGTTGCTATGGGAGGTAGTAATCAGTCTTATTTTGTCTAGTCATTTTTATTTTGTAGGCGCTATACAGTTGCTATGTTCCAAATGATGATGTTTGAAGATGAAGCGTTAGCGACTCTTAGTTTAGTCTAGTCGTATGGAAATTCAAGTCAAGTTTATTTATATAGCCCTTAATCACACAAGAGTCTCAAAGGACTTTTATGAAGAGAATGTTGTCAGTTGCTACACTATTAGTCACTTTTATTTTGTCTATGTACTCATATAGGCTTTAATTGTGTCATATAGAATTGTGCCTTGCCCTAACTGGAGTTACTGGCTAACACTTTTGTCAGTACACTAAGGTTCCTTAACCAAGGTTTTCCACAGCATTTGGAGGTTTCACACCCGATTCTCTAATGCAAGCGTTTTTTCCATGTGCTCAAAGTTGCTTCCAGGCATCCAGCCCTGCTCTCTCCATCCAAGTCTCCCAATCAAGGTTCTCAGTCAAGTGTTTTCATCTCGGCTATCCGAATCCAGCCCTGTCCTTTGTTGTTACTTTGTATTTTTTGTATATAAAGACTATTTTTTTTTTATTTTTTTTTTTTTTAATGGTGAAGTCAACCAATGTTCTACTGATGATTACTACAGATCGGGGGGAAAAACAAAAACCTTTTTTTCCTGATGGAGAAAAAAAAAAAAAGTCTACTCTTACTTTTGGTAGTTTTGGTGCTTAGGCCACGTTGTCACAGAAAGTCGGTTTTTTTGCTTGACCACCATTCTCTGTGGTCGGAAAGGTTGCAAAAAAGGTACCCTTGGTCAGCTGATGACAAGGGATGATACAGAAACATACTAGCTCAGGTCACGTTAATTAAATCCCTCTTTTGTCGGAGAAACGAGCGATACTAAAAATAAGTGGCAACGGAGACATCACAATGTCACTCGCCAGATGTTTAACAACCATGAATGACTGGGTGATAACATTCAATGAGATAGATTACTGAGAAATGTCACAGCCTCCTTTTTTTTATTTTTTTTTTATAACGAGAGCCATGAATAGGCTTACAATCCCCAGCCTTTGAAATCTCCAGATTACCGCAACCATTCTAATTTAGATGTATAGCCCCCGGCAGAGAACTGGCTAATTTCCTGGTGTGTCAAAATTAATGAAGAAGATAATTTGCTACAATGGAAGACGACACACACACACGCACATTCACTCGCACACCCTCTATCCTTTATATGAACCTCAAATGGGGCCAGTGAGTGAAGACAGAAGACAGCTTTTTGAAGTAGAAACCAAAAGTAGGTTAGAATCAGCGGTGAAACATGTGGGATTAGACAATAACTCTTGTACAGAAGGTTTTTAGATCTCTGCATGTGAAGTGAATTTCGGCACTTTAAATTTGGATTTCAACACTGGAAACGTAGCGTTCCATTTGACTGTTTGACGTGTCATCTCATAAGATAAAATGTGTGTTTCTAACTAATTATAAAGTGGATAATATAAGTATAATAGCAGCATAGTAATATTAGCTGAATAAAAAAAAACAACATGACAATTAGACATGAGGTCCGTCTTTCGGCCCATGTGAATCTACAGCTGCTCAGTCTGTGAGACAGCTGTTCTTATCGGGACAAGCAGCAGGTCATTTGAACAGCTCCATGCGCTCTTCCCCAGTCCACCGACTATCACACTATTCCTTCACAAGCAGTGACACCCCCCCTTGACGTCAAGTCTAACCATCCATGGACGGTGGCACAGACATGGCAGTGTGGCGCAAGGTCAGGCCATCTCGCCAGTGGTCAACAGGGTTTAAATGAAAATCTGTCTGCTAAAACAAAGTCCAACCGCGTCTTGGTGTTCAGCCATCTGGAGTTATGGCTGCTAGCACGCAGTCGATCACTGATGCACAAGGGGATTTTTATTAATGCTGACGTCTAGTGAACTGTGCCCAATGTTGACAAAATTCTCATTTCGACCAGCGAAATGGTCTTTGAAAACTGGGCTGTTTGCAAATGGACGACAGTTCGAATTGTTTGAATTTCTGCAAGGATGGCGTTGAAGACTACAAGGTCAAGACACAAATTGTAAAGTTCTGATGGGAACTTTCACTGGTTCTTTTATCTTTAATGCTCGCTATACTAATAGTAACAACAAAAAAACTGCATATTCTCAGTTGAACTATTTACTAGACGCCAAGATCGAGTACACAGCTGTGGAGCTTTTCTGCTCGTTGCGGAAGAAGGTCTAATCTGTCCAAAATGGATTCTATTTTTATATTATCTTGCCCATGTGACAATGTGTGACCTGATGGTTTTCAACCAGAAAAGTGTAGATAAGAAGGCACCACGCCCTAATCTAACAATTTGACAGAATTTTTTTGAGCAAGTGAAATTCAAGCTCAAAAAACATTTCCCACAATATTTTGAGCTTCAACTAAAACCTGAATATTAGATCAATAATGTTCACAAATCACAGTAAAAAGGAAGACAAATAAGATTTCTGATTTGTGAAACGTGTGTACTGACGGAATGCCCACGTCTGCTTAACAAATATTGCAAGAAGTCCGGTCATCATTATTTTGAATGTATAGCTCCTATTCTGTCATGTTTCAGTTCTGTGGGGGTTGGGTTTTTGTTTGTTGTGTGTGTTCTTGTTTTTGTCTGTGGTTGGTGTTTTTTTGTCTTGTGTTCCTGGTTTCTTTCATTGTGTCGTTATGTCTAACCACGTCCACCTGTGTGTGTGTGTGTGTGTGTGTGTGTGTCTTCCCTTCCCCAGGTGTGTCTCATTAATGTTGGTGTATTTAGTCTGTTATGTTTTCCAGTGTGTGTGTGGGTGCATTGTCTATGTTATGTGTGGAAGTTTGTGTGTCAAGTCCTCGCCACAGCCAAAGCCATCGCCACAGCCAAGTCACTGATTGTCACAGCCATTGTCACAGCCAAGTCGTCCTCATCACAGCCAAGTCGTACTCGTCACAGCCAAGAAGCCATAGACCCAGCCAGGTCATAGCCACTCCACGTCAAGTCAAGTCAAGGCAAATCAGGTCCTGTCACGTCACGCTCGTTCCAGTCATGGCGACCAGTCGAGTCACGTCACGTCACGTCACGTCACGTCGACCAGTCACACCATACCCTCTCATGGCGACCAGTCCAGTCACGTCACGTCCAGTCACGGTTGTCTGCTCACCTTTCTCCCTATGGTTAATAAAAGTACCACGCATTGCACATGAGTCCTGTTTCCCTGCATTTCAGCCCATCACCCCTCATCCACTCACGTTCCATCCTGACATATTCCCACAGTAGGAGAATGTAAAATATTCACCACTGAGGAGCTTTGGGAGGAAATCCACGTATAGCACCTGGGGACCAGATCCAGATCTTATATACAGTGTATGCATCCTGACCCTGGGTTGGTGTTTGATCTGTGGGGAAAATTGGGAAGAGGCAAATTCCACACAGAATAGAAACGTACAGTCTTGTTACAAGGCAAAGGTGTTTTCAAATTCAGGTAGTGGTTGACCATCTCAAGGCTCCCTTGAGACACCCGTTCTCACAAAACACCTGATGTGGACGCAGTTTGTAATTCCAACCGATTAAGCGGATGTTAAACTGATCAGGGTTATATTCCACTAAGGTCGTCAGATCACCTGCCTGATCCATATTATAAAACCAGGCAGGCAGAGATGTAATCCTACAATAATCTCTGTATTACCACTACTACTGCTGCTGGAGGGATGCAGGAAGAACAAAGTTGTTGCAGTGAGATTCAAAGACGTGATAGATCTTTTCTAAAGAAAAAGAAAAAAAATCACACAAAGTTGCTACTCCCTTTGGGACAGTCCAAAGGGGTTCAGAATCAGAGAGAAGAAAAAAAAACACTAATTTGAGTCAGAATCAGTAAAACAGTAGGCTCCATTATAAAAAGGAGAATGGAAGAAGCATTGTGCGTTGAGCAAAACTAAGGAAACTGTCACAAATGTGATGCATTTGGTTCAAATTATTGTATGTCCAAGACAGAAGAACTTTGTAGTTTCTCAATTTTAAAGACAAATGTTGCATTCGAGGAAGGTGGGAAATTGGTTTTAAGCCGATGTAAACAACAAAGATGGCTGATTCCCATAAGTTTTGTTTGTTTGTTGTTCTTGTTAACGCAGTCAGTACAAATCACACACGTTTTACTTTTTCGATGAATTAATTGAATGTTGTATAAAGAGCTAAAAGTATTTTTTAGACTTTACACCTATCTGATCTGCTGGATCAGGATTGAACAATACTTAGCATTATACTGTATACAAAATCAGTAATGGCTACAATGTCTTAATTTGCCTGACCAATCAATGACGTAATTGATTGGCTCTGCGAAATATAACATTACATGTAATATTTAATGTTTGTCAGTGTTTTATTACGATTTTTTTTGTGGGGTTTATTTATATTTTTTCATGCATTCCACATCAATTATATGTGTGTTTTTGCTATTCGTTGGCCGGGCCAGCCTCTATCCCCTGCAAATGGTGGTGGTCGACTGGAGAGTTAATATAAGTTTGCGACTGAAAATGACATCACAGCGCTGAAGGGCTCAGGTAACGACCAATCACGGCTCACCTGTTTACTGGGTTTGGTCATGTGACGTTTGCAAGCTGAGCTCGCCCAGCAGTGTGCTGTCATTTTTAGTCGACAGCATGTAGCAAAATTGCCAAGATTGTGCTCTTTAATCCATATTGTACGGAAGAGGATTAGGGCCAGTAAGGAAAAAAAAAAGGTTGGCAGGATTCTGACGTCAGAATGCTGACTTTAAAATGAAAATTCCGACTTCCCCCCACAATTCATAGCTCTACGCCACAAAGTCATAATTTTCACTTTTAAAGTAAGAATTCTGAAATTAAAGTGAGAATTCTGATATTAAAGTGAGGATTCTGAGATTAACTCTGTGAGAATTCTCACTTTAAAATCAGAATTCTAAAATTAAATTGATAAAGTGAAAATTCTGAGATTAAAGTCAGAATTCTCACTTTAAATTGAAAATTCTGAGATTACAGTCAGAATTATCACTTTAAAGTGAAAATTCTGAGATCAAAGTCAGAATTATCACTTTAAAGTGAAAATTCTGAGATCAAAGTCAGAATTATCACTTTAAAGTGAAAATTCTGAGATTAAAGTCAAAATTCTCACTTTAAAGTAAAAATTCTGAGGCAGTGTTTAAAGTCTTTAAAGTCAAAATTCTCACTTTAAAGTAAAAATTCTGTGATTAAAGTCAGAATTCTCACTTAAGTCAGATTTCTGAGAATGAAGTGAGAATCCTGCCATCCCTTTTTTGCTTCTTCACTGGCCCTAATCCTCTTCCGTAATATTCCACAAGTGCAATATTAATCAGAATGTTATGTTTAGTCTAGTGGAGCCACATAGAACATACCCTGTATTGTTGTAAAGACAATTTTTTGACTTGACTCCCCATTTAAGTTAGTCATTTTGTTGAAATGGCAACAAATGGAAAGTTGAACTTCGGAGTTTCCACTGTTGTATCGTCGTACTGTACATGTATAAAGAAGAGTCTATTGGGAGATGTCGAGTACGGCGGGATGTGTTTGAGGCTTGGCACGCGAGGCAGGTAATAAGCAGCGTATTTATGAGGCGCAGGGGGTGTCGGTGACATCTGCATAACCTATTCATGAGGCGCCCGTGATGGAATCTTGGTTATCCTCCACTCCAATCTTACAGGTGACAACAAGAGCAGCGCTGAGGTGAGGCTGTGGAGAATGATAATGGAGATGGAAATGGAGAGAGGAAGGCAACAGAGACCGAGTGGATAAAGACAGACGGGCGCAGTGCATGCAGAGGGTAAAGAGGGATGTAGGAAATGGGCCAACGGGTACAAGAAATATGAAAAAGTGGACTCAGATGAAGTGCTATAGTACTGTAGGAATAAGGAGGCTGAAGAGTGTGAGCAATTACCAAGAGAGGCGAGAATGGTTGGGGGGGAAAAAACTGTACATGTCTATTCTGCTCGCCACTGCGTATCCGCTTCTTGTGCTCTGCATACCAATGATACACGCACGCCATTACTAGAATTCACAATCTATACAGACAGGGTTACATATTCTTCTAGAATGACAAGTAGGTTGGAGACTAAGAGGAGTTATACAGTAAAAAGCCCAGTGTCAAAAAAAAAAAACTTGCTTAAAATGTTGGAGGCACCGTTGTTGTCACAATAAAAGTGTCTTGAGAGCTAAAACGTATAGTGATTTTAATTTTGGAGGTGCCACAGGAAGCGTGTCACGACCTTAGCTTAGCATTTTTAGCCAAGAGTCCACGTCCCTCGCCTGGAACTGATTCGGGTTTGACAACTTTGACAAGAGTGAGGAGCGATTTGTTGACAATTCTGTTCCACCAACAACCATTTACATCGCGACTCCACAAGCACCATAACAGCAAAAAAAAGAACAAGATACCGGTGTTTGGCACGTCATAGCGACACGCTCGCCTAGTGTAATTAATAGACCCCCCCCCCCCCCACGTCATAGCGACACGCTCGGCTAGTGTAATTAATACCCCCCCCCCGACCGCCCCCCACCCACAACCGCCACAACCCAGCCCCCGCCACCCCCAAAATCCTAGACAGCACCCCCCCAGCACCCCAAGCCACCCATACCCCCCCACAAACCCCGGGCACCCACGCCCACCCCACCTCCAGCCGCGTGGTGGGGCGGAACACTGGGGGCCGAAGGGGAGATGGGAGCAATGGGAGACGGGCGGCACCCCCGAACCCCAGGCCCAGCGGGGTCGTCACGCCAGCGTACCTAGTGAAAGCTAACTCCGTTACTGAGTTCGCCGACTGGCAAACTCTACCCCTACACCGTGGATGTGACCCCACCCAGCGTATATACAAGTGTGTGATTGTGGTAAGATGGAGCAGAGGGAAATGATATCCCCCTACTCCGATCCACCTGCTTCCTAGACGTGTCAGCGATGCCGTAATACTTTTTCTCATGGTTATCATAATCAGAATTTAATATCGGAAAACAAAATTAAAAGTAAATGAATGCTTTTCATTGCATGGTAAAAGTCGTGCTGTCATCCGTTTACTTACTAATTACTTAAACATGACATCATCAATATTACTGTGTGGAATTAAAACATATTACAATTTGAAGGGGGGCTGAGAGCTTCTACAGAAGTGTTAACCAATAAAATTTCTCCGGAGAATAACTTCTCATGACCTCATTGGTGCCATACTTTGAAATGTAAAATTGAAATTATTAACCGTGCATGTGGTCTTTTATGAACACACCAGCCAAGCTCTGCAGGCCAGTATTTTATTGAAGAGGGGGGGGGGGGGGGCTGTGTCATACAGCAGGAAATTGAGAGCGGACTGGTATATTTTGGAATGCCATATTTTGGAAAGTCATTTCCTGACGGCATGCTGCGCGTCCCAGTGATTTACAAGACTTTGGGCGCAAAACAAAGCACTGCAGCACTCAACACATACAAATGAATTTTGTTGAACAAAAGCCAGAAGATGAATGGCGGGACGCTGGCGACTGAAGCAAACATTTTCCTTCAATTCAGACAGGAAAATGAAACTGTATGAACATTTCTTTATGGTGCATGTTGTATATTGCGCTATTAATTTTGCATCAGAGCACAGTGAATGTAAGGTCATGCTTCTATTGCTGAGCTATTGTATATTTTTCTCTCGCCAGCCAACTAAACCCCCAGTGGGACGTAATGGAAAGGAAGATACAGTGCAATGTTTTTGCTCGTCTGGACACATTCCTCACGCATCCTAACCTATCATTATTAGTGTGCCGTAAGAAGAAAGTAATGTTGAAGAACAGGAACTTTTCACCGCTGCTGCTTAAATTCAGATTTGCTTGACACAGCACATCCCTCCAATCAAGAAACAACCATCAACACCCACCAAATATTTTTGTGGTGAGATTACACTAGCAACAAACCATCGTCTTGTCTTTTTCCAATTTGCGCAATCAATAATGTGTCATTTGTAGAGCAGTATGAGATGAAGTACAAATCATTATGGACGAAAGGAATGCGACTACCGTAAATCCCCTTACAGTTGCGCAGATAGAAATGAAGCTACCATTAAAAAGCCTCAACATGAGGTATTGAGAAGAATGATGTCGAAAACAGAAGTTATATTCATTGCTCCAAATGAACAATTTAATTGGCTGTGGGAGAAGATGTTTCCACATTTATATCATAAACCGGCCACAATGTTGCACACAGACTATTGGAAACCACACAACAGTTGCACAAGTTAAAAATGATTAAGCTGCTAAAATGTTGCACATAGACCACCGTAAAACCTCCAAAAGCTGTGCAAGTTAAAAATGATAACGCTGCCAAAATGTTGTGCTTAGGCTACCGTAAATCTTCCAAGAATTGCGCAATTTAAAAATGATAAAGTTGCTAAAATGTTGCACTGAGATTACTGTAAATCCCCCAAACGTTGTGCAAGTCAAAAAGTTCAAGTTATGCTATTTGCAAATGACAAAAAAATCAAACCTAATACTCCAACTTGGTCCAGTTAAAAAAGTGTCCAGCTCCACTGAGTGAGAACCTCAGGCATAGATAGTATAACAGACATTAAGGACAATGTGTCAGGGTTATGATAGATAACAAATATAACTAAATAACTAAAATTGAAAAAAAACAAAAACATTTATTTTATCTAAATAAAATGAAAACAAAAATGTTTTGATTAAGTAAAAGTACTGTACATCTGTGATTATAGCACCCAAAAAAAATCCTTCATTTTCATCTTAGTCAATTAATCAGGGTTCATTTTAAATGTTATTATTTTGACATTGCTGTGGAGTGTAATAATTGAAATTGTAATTTAATTTTGATTAATTGCACAGCCCTACATGGGTGTGTGTTATTCACAATCTTTTATGGTAATTAAAATTTACTGAATTTAATAAACTAAAGTCAAAATGGAATACAAAAATTAATAAATAATAAATGAACTATAATGAAAAAAATGCAAAATACCACATAACGGGACCAAAATCTTCAAATTTATCACTTCTATTATAACTAAAAACTTTCTACGGGTTGAATAAAAACATCTGAACATATCTTGTTATGTATGCCGCTGTTTTGTTCAACAGAGCGAGCGTGTGCACGGCTTAAACGGGGAATCATGTTTACCGCGTTAAACCATGTCCATGCAGAACAGGCAACCGGAATCAATTTCACCCCACCCGGAATGTGCAGTCCACAAATTCTGGGCTAATAATCGACTGGTCGCCAGCTATCTGAATATATTTCAATGAAAGTGCTATGACCTTGAATAGAGATGAAGAGGATTATTCAGTGGGGGGATATAAAGAGACAAAAAAATGTAAGCATAGACACACAAGCAGACAAAGGGAAGGGGAAAAAAAACACACCTCCCACCTTCTCTGCTGCCACCGCAGACAAATTGTCTCGTGGAAAAAGAAAAAAGCCTGATGAGACATGCGGGGTGCAGCAGGAAACACATTTATTAGCATAGTTTGATTTTGATTCATCACCACCTCCCAATGCGCACGCAGAGTGTCGCTACAAAAACACTTTGACTTCATAATGGAATATTCCATTAAGAGGCACAACAAAAAATGTTTGCAAGCGGCGCCACAGTTGAAATCGTCACCGTGCGCAACAAATGAACGGGAACGACGACGTTAACAAATGCCCCAAAAAGTGGATTCTAATGTACATATCGGATGAGATTAAAAAAAAAATAAACAGTTTTGTTAGTTAACAGAACTGAATAGCAAGGATCCCAAGGGTGTTATCAAACAATCCAGGTATTGTCATTATCCAATGAAAAGCAAAAAAAAAAAGCAAGCGCTGCCTTTGAGATACAAGTCACCCGACTTACAAGTTTTGAGATATGACCATTGTTTTTGTTATTTAACTCATTCATTTTCACTGAAGTAACCCCTTTGCTCCAGGCAGTTTTACTGGATTTTGACTGATTTTGCAAGGTCCATAGAATAATGTGTTCCATTGCTATAAAACATGGAACCTACCAAAATAAATTTGCTTCTTCTTTCATCAGGAAAAAAAAGTATATTTGTATCTGTTTCCGTTTTGCAACAATTAGCATTAGAATATAGCTACGTTTCATCATTATTCACAAATCTGTTTAAAATAGCTTTTTGCAACATGGCCCTGGTTGAGCTCTTATACTCTGCTGCCACCTGCTGGCAGTTTTTGTGCTAACCACCATTTCTTCAAGCATTCTCTTCAGGCTGCATCAAAGCCTTCATTAAAAAACGTATAAATACGTCTTTGGGAGCATGGTAATATTTAAAATAAAACATATTTATACGTTTTTGGGAGCAAATGAGAGAAAAAACTGTTTCTAAACTGCAACTCACAAGGAAGTCAAAGTATAAAAGCACTGACACTGAAATCATCGACATAAACTTTCGCACATCTTGTGGGCATGAATGTGCCTTTCAGTCTGACCAATCCATCCCATCAGCTATCACACCATCTCTAGTCCAGTGTCTGATGTTAAAATGTGCATGAGCAGACGCACAACCACGCGAAAAAGTAAAAGCGATTAAACAGCCCTTGCCTGCTCGTTTCGCCAGCCTTTTATTCAAGCGTCAGTTCTGTCCTTGTAGTTTTTGTCATTCTCGTGACTGCAGTCTCAGGCACAGTAATTTCCCAAGCAGGATCAATTAGCCTTAACATTTGTTCCACTTTACCACTGAGAGGGGACATACTTGACACAAATGGACAGTAAAGAGGACGCCGGGTGGCTGGAATCTCCCGAATGGGAGTTGACAGATCCAACCGGAGCATATGGTGTTGTGTTGTGTATGATGTGTGAAATGGGCAGGCCCTGCAATACAATTAGATTACCTACGCGGTAATTAAGAGTCACTGAGAGCTCTCCCTTTGTGGTTTGTCAACCTCTATGATCAAATAAAGATAATCAATTCATGGTAATTTGGAACCTTCCTGTCATCAAACAATGACCCTTTTGCAGTTATATTATGCATACATTGCAAGTTCTGTTCTCTTTATTTTTTAATGCATCAAAGATGATTAATCAGACGTAACTTGGAACCTGTCATCATTTAAAAATAAATGAATAAATGTTCTCCTAATTTTTGTACAAAATACTAGCTCACTTTTATTTTAAAGGGCTGACTTTTTCCCCAACTTCCTTTGTCCATATGTTGCCTAACAGAACTTCAGGCTTGTTATTTCCTTAAGATTGCATTATAAAATATTTCTGAAAATATTTCTTTATGCTGCTATTAATGTGTATTGTCCAGAAGGGGGAAAAAATGGTGCCAGTGGATTCTAGTTAGCCCCAAGGACAACATGAGTCCAGACCTGTTCTAAAAATAGCTCACTCGCTAAGTCATGAGCCACTGTGACTTGCTAAAAAGAATGTTAACATTCATTTATTTATGTAAACTTAACATTTCTTCTTTACCAAATATTGTATTTTTTCTCAATTATTAATTCGTATTAATTATTATTATTGTTATATATATTTTGTCTCAATACCAAACTTAATTTTATTTAATCTTATAGCTAGCTTGTGTATCTTTGATTTCTTTGTTACGCTACAAGCGCCTAGCATAATAATAAAAAAACAAACAAAAAAAATTTCCAGTCTGCTAAATCCCTGCCAGAAAGGCGCGTCCACAAGTGAGCTGAATTGGCCAAGCAACTGACGTAACGTAACATCACGCCAAAATAAATCCTGTTAATACACTGCGGCTGCCGTTAACTTCCTGTTGACAAACATCCTCCCACGCTAGTGCGACAATAAAGTGTTTGAGAATCCCCACATCACGTCCGTTCATGTACCAACAGCTCTCGCTTGGCAGCAGTTTTTTTTTGGCGCAGCAGGCTGAGCACGCGCCAAACAGTCGCGTCGCCTTCAGTGAGGGTTACTACTGACTGAGAAGGATTAGAGTAAGACAATTAACAGTAAGAAGATGGGTCGCAGGATAGCCAGTCAATCCCAATCAGTCGCTCAAGCGGCCGAGAAGCTTCCAATCCAGCAGCTTGTTGTCATCTAATTGACACCAAGCAGGTCAGTGAGGTCATGGAGAAGATAAAGAAGAAATTTTCCTGTGTGTGAATGCTGATTGTCGCCATCTTGATACGTTGGCTAAGCATAACTGTAATGTCAGCGTCAGAGCAATTTGATTGGACGCTTGGGAACGGCCTTGCCATTACTTTTCTGTCGATGCTTTCAGCATTTTGATAAAGTCCAATACTTTCGAACCAAAAAAGTGTTTTGCGAATGACATTTTCACAAAATCCCTGCATCGTTGCTTTTCTGTCAGTAGTATGTACATGTACAGGTCTGAAATTTCTGAAGCAAAAAGTGAGATGAAATTAATAGCTCAAATTTACCACTGCTAATAGCTTTACTTCTCTACTACTCAGAATTCCTACCAGGACAGCAAAAATTAGTATGCTGGTATTGAGATGAGCGCTGAATGATGTCAAACTCAACTCACTTCACAACAAGCATCAGTTTAACGATTAAAAATAGATGTCAAGTGGTTTGTTGCCATTCCCATTTGTACTAACATAGAACAAAAATTGAATTACACGTTGTGTATTTTAAATAATCTCAAAGTGTTGCCTTTTCTATCTTAATGTTAACACATAATGGTAAACACCATAGGCACGCTAATGGTTAGCATATATATATATATATATATATATATATATATATATATATATATATATATATATGGCAGTTTTGTAACATAAAAATATTATTTAACAATGGAGCAATAAACAGACAAAGAAAACAAAATAGAAAATAATAATATTGTTTATCATTTGTGAAGTGCGGCTAATCTCTGTCGCCATGCATAGCCATAATGTCTGCAGTATATTCTGCCCATTGAAAGTTTTAAAATTAATCATGAATAAGCAGCTACGTCAATCTGTTTTGTAGATAGAGGTGGTATCAACTCTGATAGTGTTTTATTGGATGCTAATAGCAGTCTAAAAATTCACAGAATAAGAATAAGCTCATTCCTTGTGTCAATAGCCTTTACGCTACACTGACAATATGAAATGGCAAGAGTGAACGTCCCTCAATGTGAGAACATACTATTCAAGTAGAAAAAAAAGGTTAGCAATAAATGCTATCGCACATACACATGCAGAGGTGGCAAATCCTGGTCCAGAAAGTAAAAAGCTTACCAGAGTTTGGCTTTAGCCCCAGGTGCTAGCTAGCTGGTGCCATGGTGCTCCTTTACCTGCTAGGGAGCTAGCTATTTAGCATTTAAACGAGCACCATGGGAGCTAGCTAGCTAGCACATGGTGCTAAAGCCAAACTGTGGCAGGGTTTTTACTTTCTGGACCTGGAAAGTTGGAAATTTGCCAGCTCTGTGACATGAAACAACGGCTGCAATAACATTTTAAAAGAAATGAAATATTAAAATCTGAAGTTCTATGCTTCTACGGATTAACAATAAAATACACACGCACGTGTCATACACACACACATGCACAGTGACTGGTAAAGACAAAAGTGAGGGTGATAATCACAACAGGGATTAGCGAAAGCCATGCGCGCTGCTCCTTTTCAGCACAGTTACACCCACTGCCTTCCAATTTGCAATGTAGCTCATTATGGTTTATTGCTACAATCCAGATTAATTGAGGGGAAACTGCTTGCTTTGGCAATATGGAGTGTATGTGAGTATGTGTGATGGAGAGGGGATCCTAATATTGTGCATTGCCTCCACCATCTGGACTGGAGCGGGACAGTATCTACCACTATGATTTATTTTTGCTCCATATAGTAACATAATAAGGCATTAACACTAATTTAATTTAATTAATGGTTACGGGTTTTTTTCTCTCCAAAATACCCTCTAAAGTGAATTTAGAGATTTGTTTCTAAAAACATTATACATATTTGAGTATAATTGCTGAAAACCTGTGTAAAGATTGAGGCCGCATTAGAGCGCCTCATTGTTTGCCACGAGTGCACACACGTCACCAGAGTAAGGTGGAAGAGTGTGGGGTTGGGGTTAAGTATGATGCCACTGCCAGCATGTGGCCAGGGGCTTCACACGGGTGTGGTCGCTTTACAGCGCCCCGTTGTCATAATGTGGAATTAGATTTGGAAAAATTGTTGACAACACGCTTGTCTGTGGTGTTCTCAAATTAGAGGGAAAAAAATGTTTTTAAAAATTGCAATTGCGTTTCATCTGCTTTGGTTTTAATAATAAATAGGCACCGAAACGCAAGCAATGCTTGGATTGATTTACCACAATGTAAACGACACTCTCGGACACGTGATTTATTGTGATTTGTCAGGTTGGTGATTATTTATCCGTGTTGTGCATGTTGTTTATGAGCGTGTATCATGTACAAGCTGTTCAAAGCAATTGCCTGCTCTGTTTGGATTTAAATAGGGTTTTGAATTATTGTCCTGACTGCAATTCAAGTGTCACCCTAAAAAAAACGAGCTTTTCAGTTTTAGATTTAAGACATACCAGCAGGAAATATCATTTTGGTTTTGCCCTTACCAGTCTTCAATACTGTAATGGTAAAAAAGGGTTCCATCACCAAGGGGACCCTGACAATGTCACCTGCATGTTCTGAGAAACACACAATAAACTGACCGCCTGCTGATTCCCAAGAACAGTAATCCGTCTTCATTTTATCTGTGGTTACTTCTTTAAAAAAAAACACACACGATAATAACCAGTGGAAGGGACAATTTTTCGCTGTCACACGAATGTAATGGGCGGAAGGTGTTAAAGAAATGTGTCAACGATTGATCGGTAGGACTTTGCTGCTCTACATTTCTGTCACTTTTCCGACTCAAACGTGCAGCTGCTCATACAGCTACATTTTATTTTTTACACTTCGCAGGCTTATCTCTCCTGTAACCTTTTTCAAAAGTAACAAAATTGAAATGCATACAATCTTTATGTTTGAGTCCAAGCTTGCCTTCTGGCTTTACCTTCTATTTTTTACTTTCTTTAGCAGGCACAGAACTCATCTGAGAGGTGAAATATAGATTCAGAGCTTATCTGTCAAATGGGATGAAAGTCAGTCTGGGTTACATGCTTCTAACAAAGGCCGATATTACTATTGGAATTCAGTTTCCAGGTCTTATCTGGGAAAACAGCAACGTTTCTCTGGAGAGTGAGAGCGAAGCATCCAGGGAGTCTAAATTAGATGACATCCAATCAAGTGTTTGAATCTAATCGGATGAAATACTCGGAGGAGTAGAGCTTTCCTGGAATTTCATTTGTGGTATATTTGAGAATTGCGTTTCGGCAAAAACAATCCCAACGCATTACGCAACAAGCGTATTTAAAATAGGTTCAGCAGGATTTAAACAGGGAGTCAATTTGGAAAGAATCTTGTAAATGTAATATGTTGCTAAACGAAGGTCCACCATGTGCTCATTAAATGCTAAACTTAGCCAAAAATGTCCACCCTGTCATCGGAAATTTGAAATATATTTGTTAAACAATAAATCAGTTTGTTAACTGAAAAATTTTGCTAAATGAAGGTCCACCACATGCTCATTGAACGCAAAGCAAAAACAAAAATGTCCACCCTGTCGTCGGAAATTATAAATATATTTATTAAACAGTACGTGAGTCTGCTAACTATAATATGTTGCTAAATGAAGGTCCACCACATGCTCATTGAATACTAAGCGTCGCCAAAACCTATCATCGGAAATTAGAAATACATTTGTTAAACAATAAAAATAAAATAAAAAAGAGTAAATGAGATTCAATTCCTGGGAGTAATTGTTGATAATAAAATATGCTGGAAACCAAACATTAAATATTTTGAATCCAAACTTTCTAAAAGAAGAGAAAAGAAAGAAAGAAAGTCAGACATCATTTACTGCCGGGCAATATTGAAAATATGTTTTCAGAGAGACAGGTAGGTTATGGTTTGAGGGGAATTCATAACTTAAAAACAAAGTATTCAAGAACAGCATTGAAGAGTTTCTGTACATCTGCATGTGGAGTGAAAATTTGGAAAAGGCTGAGTAATGATTTACAACAATGCCCTAACATAGGCCAGTTCAAAAGGAAATATAAAATCAACATTTTTGAAAAGTATAGGGAAGGAGAAGTGCTTCTCAATGAAAAGTAACATTGGTTGATGTTATTATTATTATTATTATTCGTATTGTTGCTATTGATAAGAAAATAAAATACATGTATATGGAAAAGTATGACAATATATGCATAAGGCACACTGTTCAATGTGTTCATTATTAATAATTACTATAATAACCTTTGTTATCAATTATCAAGATATATTAGCTGTATACTAGAAGTTTTTTTTGTTTACTATACATCCCTACTATTTATTGATTAACGGATGTTAAAAGGGGTAGGACCTGATAAGTTTATACTTCTTCCTACTCCTTTTTGAACATGTATGTGTAAATGTGTATCTTATGACTGGGTGAACCACTGTGAAACTTTATGTTGCTTTCGTTGCTTTAATCTTGTTTTATATATTTGGTCTTTACACATGTACTTTTATAACCAGTCCGTTTTTTTATATACATGTTTGAAATAAAATTGAAAAAAACAAAAAAACAGACAATGGACTATACTGTACAGTAAATACTGCTTCTATAAGCCCTCCCCTAACTGCGCCATCCACATGCCTCACACCCTCCAGTGCTAATGGTACGCACTGAGCTGTCAGATTAAGGCTCATTTACTCCCAGCGGGGTCTTCAATTAGCCATGATTAATACGCCCGTTGGTGCTTCTGTTTTAAGAGAAACTGGATCCGTCAAGATTACGAGAAGACACAAGATAGTAGTTATATCCACCCGGGCGGCACTAACAAATTAAAACCAAGGCCCGAAAATTGAAGACGATTGACAATTTACCTAATTAAATGTGAGAAGTATGCATACATTCTTATATATATATATACACACACTTTGCTTTTGAGTGCAACTTGTGAGCAGTGGCTCAAGGTTCAGATGGGGACACAAGTGTGAACGTACAAATTGATTTAAGAGGGCCCCATCTCTCCAGTTTTTCTTTTTGCTTTGCGGCTAAGAAACGTACACAAAATGCTAGCCGTTGCCACTGGTTTACACTGCTATGATGTCACACTATTTACTTGTCAGGGCTACAAACTACTGAAGCAATTGGTAGAACTGCCGATCATCCAATATTAGGTAAACAATCTCGCCACTGTACCTCTCGGTCATGGTCAACAAAGATTTCACGGTCCAAAATGAGAAGCTGGAATAATAATAAAAAATTTTTTTTTAAAAACTCCCGTACAGCTGCTTCATCAATAAGACATTTGAATGAAAAAGAAAAAAAAAAACAGAACGGGAGGATCTCACTGCCACTAGTGGAGATGATCTGCGTCCCCTGATGGGCAATACAGATTTGGTTTTTTTTCCCAATTGCCCTTTAATTTTAGATAGACACTATAGAAGGAGACTGCATTGGTGCTGTGAGGAGAAAAATAACAAATCAGAAAGGATAGGTCTACCTATAATCCAGGACAGCCTTGCAAATCCAATTTAGGTAGCTAATGTGCAAAACATTTTTTACAGAAGACGAGGATGTCAAATAGAATTTCATCTTTCATTTTATAATCATTTTGTCACGTGGTGATATCAGACAACTGTGTGAAATGGTGTTGCTAATCAACAATGAGATCTTGAACCGATGGCAGATGCGTATGAGGTCACAGTGACCTCACTTGTTCTTTCAAATTCATTTTTTTCCAAATAGGAAGTAATGTCAACGAATCTCTTACAAGGTCAAAATGTTACCATCGTCAAAAGCGCCATTACTGTAAATGAACTGTTTTAAGTTATATGTTATATTTAATGGTCATACAGTACAAGTGCTGTATAATAAAACGTTACCTTACCGGGAATGCTACAACTCTGAATATCGACCAATGGTCTAACCGCCTCATAAATCACATTTTAATGGAAAAAATATCTGCCTCAAATAAAAACCAAATATCAAAATTTATAGAAATATGGTCTACGTATATAGAATTTTTTAACCTAATTCTGGTTACTTAATTCTGCCTGTTAGCGAGAGCCACCACATCGTGATAACTTACATTGATGTTTCTGCATTTGGCAATTTACTATTATATTATATTATATTATTAGTATGGGATTTTTTTTTTAATAGGTTTTAGGTGAACTGCTGAATACACGCTCGCATGCACGCACACATGCACATACATACAAAAAAAAAAAAAATATATATATATATATATATATATATATATAAAAATTTTAATAAAAAATAAAAAAGGAGAGCAATGATGACATGTGAAATCGAATGAACAATACTGAGCTCTCCTTAAGGAGAAAAAAAAAGAGAGAAAAGGGAATGCTACTTCTCAACATGTACCCGAGACACCTACACATGGGAAAATAAACACGCATATTATTGATTAGGCGTCAGTGCCCTCTTTTGTCAATCCACCCTCGTTATTTCACATTTCATAGACTGTTGGAACATCAATATATATATAAGCAGCCGTCAACATAAACGTGGGCGACAAGCCGGATTTCAGTGCGTTTCACCATTTTAAAACCATGTTAGTCCAATTCCCACTCTCTCGGTGATGTATCGCAAAAAGATCAGCGGTACACTACCAAAGCCGTTGTGATGGTTATGAAATGCAACACTTTCAGTTCCGGCATTCCATTCCCTTTATTGATTTGCAAAAGGCAACACCGTTGATCCATGAAGGCGACACACAGGCATATATTAAAGCCATTTGTGCCAATTAGAGTGATGTATTGTTGGAGCAGCCGGTGCTAGCATAGTCAGTGACACACTCGGATGGAGACCAGTTTAGTCATTTTTCAGAGTAATTAGAAAAACATCACATGCTTTATGACAGTTAGAGTGGGGTGAGTGTGTCACTCAAGAAAGCCCAAAGGTGTGCAGACAGACTTGGAGGTAACAAGAGTAAATACTCTTTAACTTGTTTCATCCCAAAAACATATAAAAACATTATTTTAAATAGTGCCATGGTCCCCAACAAGTATTTATACGTTATTTATGTTGTTGTTTTTATGCTAGAGCATACAGAAGGCTTTGATGAAGACTCACCTGAAGAGGTCGCTTAAAGCAATGGTAGAAATGGTACAAAAAACAGCCAGCAGGTGGCAGCATATAAGAGCTCAACCAAGGCCATGTTGCAAAAAAGCCCTTTTCATCAGTGTTTTGAACAGGTTTGTGAATAATAATGAAACTTATCTATATTCTAATGCTAAATTGCGGCAAAACGGAAACAGATACAAATATAATTTTTTCCCTGATGAAAGAAGAGACTCTTAATTTTTCTTTTGGCAGGTTCTATGTTTTAATGTGGACCTTGTAAAATCAGTCAAAATCCAGTAAAACACCCGGGAGCGAAGGGGGGGTGAAAATGTCTGGGAGTGAACGTTAAGAATCATCCATGTAACTGATTTTGCCTGCATAACTTACATCATAGGGGGGTTATAAATTCATAAAAATGTCTGGGTCATACAAAGAGTGACTTCACATCCCTTTGTCAGCTTTAATGTCCTTGATATCTTTGAGTGACAGGGAAGGCAATTCAGTCCTGCGCTGTGTCGGTAAGACCATAAATTAAAAAAACAAAATCTTTAGTGTAATCCTTCACTTCTCATTTAAAATGTATCTGAAAACTGACCATCGGCATGTCATTGAATCAGTCTGGTACGTTCATGTCAATCTTACTCATAAAGTTGAATTGTTGATTATTTAAGTTAACACCGTCTCATTCCGTCTTCTGTACAGACCAATTACGAATTGTCAAAGGCAGCACACTTGGCCAGTCCTACAAAGTGGAAGATTTTCTCGGCGAGGGCAGCTTCGGAGTTGTTGCCAAATGCCGTTGTACAGAGACTGGCAAGATGTCGGCCATCAAAGTGATCAAGAATCATCCTACAATCATGCACCAGGCAAGGAAGGAAATTGCGGTTCTAAAACAACTCCAGCGTCTGGATCCTGACCTCTGTCACATTGTCCGCTGGAATGACTTCTTCTTTGACAAATACCTCATCTGCTTAAACTTCGAGCTTCTTGACCAGACTTTGAACAAATTCCAGCAAGAGCACAATCTCACCACTCTTCCCATCTGTCAAATTAGTCTAATTTTGTACCAGATGGCTACGGCGCTGCTACATTTGAGTGAGATTAGAATTGCGCATACGGATATTAAAACTGACAATATCATGGTGGTGGACCGACATCAGCAGCCGCTAAACTTCAAGCTGATTGATTTTGGATTGGCTAAAAACGTGTGTGATCTGAAACCCGGTGACTGTGTACAGACTTCATGGTACAGGGCTCCAGAAGTCATGCTGGGTCTTCCCCTCAATGAGGCCATTGACATGTGGTCTCTTGGCATCATGGCAGTGAAGCTCGCTACAGGCTTCCATCTTTACCCGGGAGACTCCGACTACGACACCTTGGCTTACATGATTGAAACTCAGGGCCAGCCGTCCAGGTCCATACTGGACCGAGGACTACGAACATGTGTTTTTTTCAAGAGACAGAACACCAGCGCACAAGGCTGGAAATTTAAGACTCCGAAAGAGATGGGCCACAACTCTGTAGAAGTGAGACCCTTAAATCTCAAATCTCTTGCGGACATTGAGGTGGTTCAGAAAACGGGAGAAAAGCGCAACCAGCGTCTCTTCATAAATCTCGTCACAAAGATGCTACACCTGGACCCCGACCTCCGTATTAAACCTGTGGAGTTTTTGCAGCACTCTTTTTTTTCAATAGCAGCCACAAAGGGGTTGACGAAGAAGCTACACTGATGCCATTGGACCAGACTTTCACAGAAGAGACTGACATAAAAGTGAGGTCTAAAGACAGACTCTTCAGGAAGATTCAAGGGGCTTTTACAGTGAATTAGAGAAAACAATTGTTCACCATAAGTATGATACAATTCCGGACCTTTCTGATACAAGACGAATCCAAGTGGTTGAAACCAGTTAAATCCATCAGATCACACATTTTCACATGGCAGCCAAGACAGTATAAGAGTAGAAACTATTTAGGATAGATTAGATCTTCTTCCGCATTCAGTAGAAAAGGCTCCACAGCTGTGTACTCGATCGTTATTTGTGTCATTTGTTTACCTGACAATCCAAGCTGTTTGAAAATTGGTTGAACAATCTAGAGTTATTTCTAAGTCCGCGCGTCATTGACCATAAGACCATATGAGGTGTGCGAGGAACAACTGTTAATGGAGTCACTGAAGATCTGAGTACTACCCCTAGGCGTTATTGTGACCATTTTTTGTTGGTCCTGACCAAGCCATTTCAAAATAAAATACTGCCCACGGGTTAAAAATAGGAAGCATACTTGAGATTTAAGGATTTAAAAAGTTTGTCTTTCATTTTTACTAAGAGCCAACCAAAAAATAAATGTTTTATTTAAAAAAAAAAAAAAAAAAAAAGTAGAACTAATAATGTTTCTGGTAAAGTTAGTCAGATCACTTTACCAGAAATACATGAACAAAGTAGAAATTGGGCAAATCACCCAAGATGTAACATGGAACACATAACTGGATTCTGATTCTTAAATATACCAAATACCGTAGCAAAAACACCTACTGGAGTTATACAACAGGTGTTCCAAATCCAACTTAAACTCTTGTTACATAACTGTACCAAATGTGCTGCCTATATATAACATCAAATGTGTAAAAAAAATAAAAATAACCCAAAAGAAAATCATTGCTTTTCACACATTCCGCTTGATGTAACAGAACATGTCTAGCGTGTTATACAACATCAAAACTTAGCTTCTATTTTTTTTTTCTCTTGGAGGATGCTGCAAATGTACTCAGAATTATCATCCAATTTATTTAACATCTGGCTTGTATTTGAATTTTTCATCATTTTATTCTATCCATTATTTGTTGGAGCTCACTTTCAATAATACAGCATATGCTCTCTCAGGAAAAATAAAAATAAAACTATGCATTACTGAATGCAATTATGCTGTGTTTTTCTGCTTTTAAAAGGAATACTTGATTTATATTTTAATTTATTTAAGAATTCTGACATCTCAGTTCATGGTTTAGCTGCTAGAACAAATGAACCGCCGCACAATTAGATTAAACGTTCTGCAAATCCGCCTGCAACTATCTAATACTGTTCAAATTGTTTTCCCGGATATTTCACATAATTATTCAAGACCACGCTGAGAATCCACATGCACAAATTATCGTAGGAAACAAACGAGAAGAAAAATCCTCTCAATGTCAGTCCCCTCATGAGTGACAACATTTAAACGCTTCCTTAATAGATCATGCAAATAGGGCGGGAGATTTTAGCAGGAGGGATCATCGTGATGATGTGTTATCAGGTTTCCTGCTACCTCGTCTTGAATTGATGATCCCCGTCATTGGGCGAAATTTCCAAATGAGGTTCGGTGATGGCCCCAGCTGCATAAATTAAGAAGCCCCTCGTCGCTTAATTGTTCCAATTAGCATGAGCGCAGTGGCACAAGCGCTAATCAGGGTTGCAAATCTGAGTTTGTGAGAGTAAACAAGAGCTTCTTTTTTTTTTTTTCAAAATTACCACATAGCGCTGAAGGATTTTGAAAAATAATCAAATTGCAATTTATTTTCCCCACTCACTATTTTCATGATTTTTTCAAGGTTTTCTAAAAATGTAACTGGTTTTATAGGTTATTTGATGCAAAATAATCTCAAACAAAATAATCTCAAAATCAGACATCAAGTCTGCTTTTCTGACATCCCCTTACACAGCTTCTGTCAGGGCTGCGATCCGTACAGAGAAGACATTAAATTGGTAGGTCAACCTCAACTTGTCAGTGCACCTTACACAAAGCGACCAAAATCCCCAAAGACTTGTTGATGCAGCTCCATGAGCCTCCAGGGTGATAATAAATCTGATAACGGTGTTAGATTAAGCAGCTGTCACCAGGCTGATGATAAAATATGTGCCCGGACCGTAAATAACCGCAATCACTGATAGCTTCATTGATATCACTGTCACCACCATCAACCTGAGACACGTTTAAGATTAGAGCACCTTAGCTGCTCATTCGGATGCCGACCACAGATGTTAAAACAGATTAGCTGATGCGCTGTCAGTACAGTTGGTAAAAGCAAATTGCAAAGGGGAACAAACAAATGGTGGAGATTTTATCTATTCTGAAAAGGTGTGTATCAGAAAACCGTGTCTCGTGGTAAAAACTTGAATTTAACTAGGTTTGCTCATTTGCCAATGTGCTAATTCGTTAAAAAATGTAATGAAAATGTTTTGTATAATCCTGCTATAAACTACCACAACTGCAACATAACCTCTAGTCCGATAAAATCTGCACTTAGTGGAGGTCAAGATACGTAGTACGGCGGCGTATTAGGGCCACGTATAAATATATATTTTTTTTAGCAGGCGGGGGCAATATTCTGAGAAAAAAAATCGCAAATATGCAACTTTATTTAAGTGGCAAATTCGCGACTATATAAAAAAAAAACTCAGAAATGTACGAAAAAATTCACGTAGCGTAGCTATACTCTAATGTAAGGATTCGTTGGTTAATGAAACACTGTTTATAAAATGAAAAGGCAGGATGGAGCCGGGATTCATTCTTGATTTAAACTTTACTCATCGTACATGGCAGCTAGAGTGACAACACTTCCTGATCCCCTATCAGATGACTATCACTAACCAATCAGAAGGTAGCATGCTTTAGGTAAATGCAAGTGAATGACGGAGAGCAGCAGATTCGACATCAATTTAGCTACTTGTACAAAAAAATACCAAAATGTATAAATAGTAATTCTGGAAACATAAATGTACAAGTAAATATTTATTTTAACAAATTAACTTCAATGCTTAATCCTCAGGTTGTGGACCTTCGCAAAGCGTCTTTATCTCCTTATCTGAAAACCCGACCGAAAAGTATTGGCACAAACATCAGAGTAGTACGCTACGTTTTTTTCTGGCAAATCTGCCACTTTGGAAACTCGTAAATTTACGAGTTTTCCCCCCACAAATTTGCCACTTTTTGCTTTTTTTTATTTTTTATTAATATAAATATTAATATAATATTATAAATATTTTTTTTATATGTGGCCCTAATACGCCGTCCTAACGTAGCCCTCCTTGGTCATTGTGACCCATTCTAATATTTAATCATCCAAAAATATCACATAACGCAAGGCTATGTGTTTAATATTAAAAAAAAAAAAAAATTAAAAGAAAGCCAGCAGACAAAGTTGAACCTAAGTTGTTGTATGTGTTGTTTTTTAGATTTTCCAAATGGCTCAATTTAACCCGCTGCATAACATGCAGGGTTAAGATTAAGACTCCAATTTCTTGAGATACTGCATGGGATACTTAGCGAGGCTCCAAAATGTTTAACAATTTGTGAACACGGTCCAACAGCAAATCATTAATTTGAACTCATGCGGGCCCTTCAGTAATTGATTCAATGTCTGTGTGGAATGAAGACATCAAGAAAGTGCGACAAAGACACTAAAAAGAGCAGCGAGGTGAATCCAGGTGGAACGAGAGGAACAAAGTCGAAAATTGAGTCTGCATCCTTAAGGCCTCTGATTGATGGATTAATTAACCACTTGAACCACATGGACAGATTGAAGGTCCAACTAGTGGAGACGGCTAATGGAGTTTAGAGAGGAGCTTTGATGAGGTGGGAGAATGGGCAATCTAGGCAATCGGGAAAATATAGCTTTCAAGACAATGATCATCCTTGTTTCAATATTTTGTGTGTCATTTCTGTTTGGTGGTGTGCCATGATATTTAGCTGATGTAACATACAGTATGTAGCTTAGCTCAATAAAGGTTAGGAAACTCTGCTTTAGACAACGCTACACATAGCCGAGGCCATCCTAATTTTTGGATTCAATCTAGTCATATTTGGATCTGCAATGTGGCAACAATAAACAGCATGTGAAACATTTGTGTATTAAATCCACCGTGAATGACTCCATTACACCATACGGCGTTATCAACAAGGACAGCAAACAATATATTTGGCTCCGGGCAGCCACTGGCATGCTGACTCCGGTCAGGAGATGCTTGTGCCAGTATCACGATTAACATTTCATTCACTCGTCAACGAATCCACTGAAAGCTGCGAGGAAGCGGGCGAAATCCGCAGCGAAGCCGGCAAACAAGTCATTCCGCTGACAGCGGGGGAAAGAGCTAACAACGCGCCACTGCAATGTTGACATACACACACCGACCGGCAACGTGATGCGACTAAAAGATAGAGGAAGGTAAACAAGGCAGATGGCACTTCCCTGAAGGTAAGCACGGGCTGAAAATGTAAATGATGAGAAGCACAGCGCGGGATAAATAAACATATGGATTCATCGGGGAAGACAGATGCTTATAGATATGTGGAGATAATTAACCTGGAGGGAAAAAAGTACGATATTTCCAACACAGTGGTGCCTTGAGATACAAGCAACCTGACTTGTGAATTATTGCAATACGAGGCGTCATTTGCACGATTTTAGATTTTTTTGATCTATTTTACCATCAATTATAGACATTTGCAATTTCTGGAGAAATTGCAAATGCTGAATGGAATTTTTTTTTTTAAATAAATAAAATTAAAGCATGTGGAATGATGTTGAGTAATATGGAATGATACAGAAAGATATATGATGATGTGAAATTATATTAAATGAATTTGATGTTTGCTAGTATATTATTGGGAATAAATGAGGATTTTTTTGGTGGGGCATCAAAATTTGATCACATTGAAAATCATTCCCAAGGTGAATTGGACGAGATCAACTTTAGGGTTTGGGATAGGAATGATGTGAATCTGTTTTTTAATGTGTCATTGTGAATGATTTTTTTTGGGGGGGGGGGGGGGGGTTAATGGTGAATTTTGGGCATTTCGAAAATTCTTGAAAACTGAATTGAATGAGCTGAAAGTTTTGAATTTCAAACGGGAATGATGTGAATGTGTTGCTGACTGTCCCATTGGAAACTAATAGGGAATTTTATGGGGGTTGAAATTTGGGGAAAACTGTATATTTTTGGAATGCAAACAGTAATACCCGCCAAGATAAGACCATGTTTAATATGTTGAAATTGAAATAATGTAAATCGGATGAATTATGTGGAAGGAGATGTGTCAAAAAAGTGGGAGGAATAAAAAAAAAAAAAAAGCCTTCGAGACTTCTAGCTCAGCAATTTGGAAAATCTTCTCAAATTAAAAGTTTTTAAATGATGATGAACATTAATATTCAAAACAAAGAAGGTGTGAATGTAGGAGATAAACAAATTGACACGGAGCTTTTCTGCTTATGTTTAGCAAAGCTGCGTGTCTGTAAACTAATGTTTTTTAACTGAGTGCCTTGTACTTGTACTGTCATTCTTCGCAAAAAGAATATTTTTTCGAGTTAGCCGTTTGACAGCAATCACGTGCCGACGCACGAGTACAACACTGACAAGTGCAGTGCTACAATTAAAAGGGTGCAGACATACTGCTGGGGGAGGAAATAATATGCAACGCGAGCCAAATTAGATGGCGGTGATGGTTTTGCATAATAATAAGCTCATGAGGCACAAATTAAGAATATATTAAATGGAGAAGCCAATGAAAGATAAAGAAAAAATATACATACATACCAATGAAAAGGCAGTCAGGTTTTATGTTGATTGGCATCTTTAATGTGTGTAGCGTAAATGCTAGCAGTCGTCGTCCTGGATGTCTATAGATGAAAAGAGTCACATCTTATTAGACAAACAGAATATTTTTCATTCAATGATTTATTTTGTTTAAAAAAAAAAAGAGACTTCTTTTGGTCGCTTGATCTGTGTGCGCTTCCCCCAGAGAGACGTCTTACACACTATGAAACTTTGAAAGCGAAAAAGTACGATGTTGATGCTCGCATGCTGCTCTCTGCAGTCACTTTATTTGTTCTTATGTTTAGTATGCAGCATTATATTCGTAAAAGACTTTTCTTGTCTTTGCAAAGAAAAAAAACGTGTCAACAGCTGTCGGCCCATCGAGTGAACATCACACAGGTTCGAACCTCTTTCAAGTCTTGCTTTCTTTCACAAATAACACGAGGGGATTTCATAGACCTGTCAAGGCCGACAGACCGTTAACAATGAAATTATATGCATTTTCCTCCAAGTTTTAAGTACTCTGAGCATTTTGATTTTTTTTAGTTTTGTGTAGCGAGCAGACATGGGTAGTAATCCGCTACATCTACTGGAGTAACTTTAGTAAAAAATGTCACAGTAGTTTCAATGCAGTTTTTTTGGGGTGGGCAAACTCGATCCTCGAGGGCCGGAGTCCTGGACGTTTTGGAGGGCCTCCTTTTTCCAACACAAGCTGATTCCAATCAACAGTGTCGTTATCAAGCTTATGCAGAGCTTGCTGATGAGCTGATCATATATCAGCTGTGTTGGAGAAGGGCAACATCCAAAACCTGCAGGGCTCCGGTCCTCGAGGTCCAAGTGTGCCCACCCCTGATATAGAACAATGTTTAATTGTATGGACTTAGGTGAAATGATATGGATGAAAATGTGCAATATGCAAGTAAAAAATGTTGAGTTTTTGCTATGTGCAAAATTTTGCATGATTAAAATTGCTCACAAGGTGAATTGAATGAGCATCCATTTTCTCAACCGCTTATTCCTCAGTAGGGCTGGAGCCTATCCCAGCTGGCTTCGGGCAGTAGGCAGGGTACACCCTGAACTGGTTGACAGCCAATCACAGGGCACACAGCGACAAACAACCATTCACACCTAGGGACAATTTTAGAGTGTTCAATTAACCTGTCATGCATGTCTTTGGAATCTGGGAGGAAACCGGAGTACCCGGAAAAAACCCACACAGGCACGGGGAGAACATGCAAACGCCACCCAGGAAAGCCGAAGCCCGGACTCGATCTCACGTCCTCTGCACCGGGAGGCGGGCGTGCTAACCAGTCATCTACCGTGCCGCCAACAAATGAGCAAAACTATTTAAATTTCAAATGGAAAACAGCATTTGAATCTGCGACTTTGAATGTGCCATAAGAACTAATGGTAATTATTTATTTATTTTATTTGGCCTCAAATGGAATGAATTGGGGATTTTTTCACAGGTTGACTGTATTGAGGTTGTTTGAAAGTATTTTACATTGGATGTTAGTCTATAGCCAACCTTATGAGAGCTACTATAATGGGGAAAGGGGGGGGGGGGGGAGTAATTCTAGGTTTTTCTCGATATTAATCCATATTAGCTGAGGTGTCACTACACTTTCTAATGGAGCACCGATGAAAAAGCATCATTACAAACAGGGAGGATGTGCTAAAACCACTGTTGGATAGCTGAAGAGGACTGTGCTACTGACCCAAAACAGTCTGGGTTAAACCACTCACAGGTCCATTATGTTCTTTCCCGACTGTAAGTAACATCAGAGCACAATGAGAAAACGTTTTTGTTTGTTTGTGATACAGTATGATGAAATAGGCTATTGTCACAGACATTTTCAAATGCAGATGAATTTACCTTGAATTCCCATGTAAGGCCATGTTCACACTTGTCAGGTTTGATTCGGTTGCTCTGATGCGCTTGGTTCGTTTGGTCAAGTGTGAACAGCTGAACGTTATCATCGAAAGCAGGTGCGCACCAAACAGGTTTGTTGCACATTAGCAATCAGATTGACAATCAAATAAGGCGGAAGCAAAGCCGGCTTCGTCCCTCAAACAAATCTCGTACACACAGAAGCATTTCAAGACTGTAATGTATATGCCAAGTCTGGAGTGGCGCTGTAGCGCAGCCACAGGGAATTAACAGAAAGCGTAGAAGAAGAAATTTGAAATCTTTCCACTCTGGAGCCCGCTTTCAAAAGTGATTGGTTTCAAGCTTTGAAACAGCGCCACCGTGTGGACGAACGGCTTCAACGGTAAGAAACTTGTGAGGATACATTGAAACTGGCTTTCGCGTGGACGAGGCCTCAGAGTTCGATGTGAGTTTCAACTGTAATGCAAACTCCTACTGATCACCCCCCCCCCCCCATTTGGTTTGTATTGAATTAACCTTGAAGTGCATTAATATGCAGACTAACGCATGGGAATTTAGTAAAGCTTTATCTTTTGTTTACTACATGGCATTCAGAAGGTGAAAGTCAGATGAAAATAAAATAAAGATTAGCGCGACTCTTTAACGCCTGAAATGAAATCCCAGAATCCGTGAATAGCTGCATGACATCCAGCTCCGGTTTGCCCCTGTTTTTCTGTCTGGGTTAGTGCTGAGGTCATCATCCTTGTTCTTCCCTGCTCAATAATCACTGGGGAGGAATTTTAGCCGCGGCTCTAAAAACGCAGACGCAAAGCGCTCGTTCATCACAACTGTGCCTCTGGAGACCCCGTTTAGAGCAACAGACACGTATTCATTACCAGACGTGTCCAGACTTTGGGGATTTGTGTTATCTGTGCGTAAACAGGCTGCACAAGGAAAACGTCTACAGGCTACAAGGGCTCTGCTCGGCAGAGGGACTGAACTCGCATATCTGGCAGTCACTCTTTTATAGCAGTGTTTGCCGGACTTTATTAATCCAAAGCGCACATTTTACCTTCGAAAACTCTCATGTCACACCACCAAATAAAAATGTAATAAAAGAGTATACAGTGTACTGAAATACTGATCTTTTGTAAGTTTACTCACAAATCTCTATAAAATCTGGCGATGCTGGTAACGCAAATGTGCACATTTATATGTTACTTGAAGGTGACATCCGGGTTTCAAGTCGTACGACCCTTTTAAAGGCAATTACAATTAACCACTACAAGCAACAACAACGCTGGTAGTTAACTAACAATAAAATACAGATTGTATAACTTCCCAAATGTATACACTGCATTCATAAACAATGTACATTATAAATGTTAGGTTTTGCCATTAAATTATTAGTTAAATATGTCAAGTAAAAAATACTTTATTTTAGATTTTATTAAAAATATATTTATGTTAAGTGAAGTCTAGAATGACTGCCTTACAATTTTTTTTTTTAAATAATAATCAAGTAGCCTATTTGTGTCAAATGAAATCCAGAAAATACTGATTAATTTAAAAAAATAAATAATTATGTCAAAAGGGTTGGTTTTATTTCATTTTTCATAAAAACGCAACCCCCTTCGAAGAATTAATGTATGAATGGAAACAAAATGTATCCTTAAAAGTAAAAAAAAAAAAACATTTTTTAAGTGAAAAAACAAAACATGATCCAAAAACGTACCTGTATTGTCCTTTTAAAAAAAGTGTCAGCAGTGGCCAATGTGGTGTATCTCGATTTTCCTGTAGGAATACAAAAATACTAATTGCTTTGTCCACAAATAAGAAATAACCTTTTTGCCAATTTTAAACTTGAAGAAAGCAAAGGGACAATAGCGATGCTGGTTAGAGGAAAGTGGAGAGACGAGTTTTGTTTGCTATGTGACCAACGAAAGTGTTTGTTGTAATGTTTTTTTTGTTTGTTTGTTTTAAATAGCAGCCTGTAAAAAAAACTAAAAAAAAACATGAATGGCATCGAATGTTAAGAAATTAAAGAATTGTTGGCACATTTATTAGATTCGTTTACTGGATATTTCCTTGGCCACCAGGGGTCAGTATATTACAGACAAACGGTTACCCCTCTACATGCATAACTCCACTCTATGTGCTCAACTATCTGTTGGCTATAACACAGCTACACTGATGCTATTCGTTAGCCTGTCTATGACGTTTCGCAACATGTGTTAGCATTAAGCTAGCAGACTTAAAGGCAAAATGAAGCGGATGTTTTAAATTCATGACAGCTAAGGTATGACAACGATATTTTATTCCCAGCTAATCCTCTGCTTTTTATCCATCTATTCCAGTGGTGGGCAAACTTTTTGACTTGCGGGCCACAATGGGTTTGACATTTTGACAGATGGGCCGGACCAGGAGCATTTGGACCTCATAGCACAGTAAAAACACACAGATAAATGTACAACCCAATTTACTTATAGTGTGCACTTAGGACTGCGTTTTTCAAATGTGCAAAATCCACTTATTTAAAACAGCTTTTCCAATAGCTTCATTTTTATTGTTTTAGCTCAACTTTTGCTGTGTTTTTATGCTTTATAAAGTGACCTTGGGTGTTCTGAAAGGTGCTGTTTTTAAATGAAATGTATTATTATTATTATTATGATTATTATAAAATAGCCCTAATCCAGGTAGTACGTTTGCCTCAATGAATATGCAAGATGCGGCATTTACACACTATTTGGCAAAGTGGGAGGAGAAATGTAAATAGATTATAATAGCACATACACTGTGATCTGTCAAACCTGGTGACTGCATCTATTATTAATAGATTTCAATTCAAGGCGTAAAGTTAAAGAATTTTTTTCCATTGGCCCACCCATTTTTAACCCGGGCCCACAGTACGTGTGAGACATGCGGCTGCATGATAGCGGCTGCTGCCTGTCACGCGCTGAGGACAAAGCGCGTACATCCAATCCGTCTCTGACCACTTTTCCATCTCCGTGGGGGACGCATAGCTCACGGTGTTTGTGCAGCAGCTCAAAAAGAAGCCAAAAGCCAACGAGGAAACGCTCATAGAAGTGCTCGACGCACGCCCCGGGGATGTATTCACCAATATCAACAGTCTCCTGCATGCGCGCTCCTCACCTCACCCATGACAACATGTAGAAAGACTATCTTCAGCTGTCAAAAGGATCAAAACACGCAACAGTGCCACAATGTTGACTGATAGACTGAACTCTTTGTCCCTGTTTTCTTTCAAAAAAGAATTGACCGATTCTCTGGACTATCAGGACATTATTGCTGTGTTCAACACAAAACCCTGCCGTCTCCTGCTGTAAATGTCCAAATCCAAATCCAATAAGATCCACTGATTGTCACACCCATCTAAGTGGGGCGAAATTTGTTCTCCGCATTTGACCCATCCCCTGAGGGAGCGGTGAGCAGCAACAGCGCCACTCTTGGGAATCATGTGGTGATCTAACCTCCCAATTCCAACCCTTAATGCTGAGTGTCAAGCAGAGTGACAATCAGTCCCATTTTTATAGTCTTTGGTATGACCCGGCCGGGAATTGAACCCACGACCTCCCAGTCTCAGGGCGGACACTCTAACCACTCGGCCACTGAGCTGAACAAAACAAAACAAAAAAAAAAATTGAATTTTTTTCTAGCCTTATTGGATAAGTTCGGTGGGCCGGATTGAAACGCATAACGGGCCGTATTTGGCCCGCGGGCCGGGGTTTGCCCATGTCTGATCTATTCTGTCATCGGTGTGAATCGAAGTACCTTGTTTAGCCTAGCTCCACAGAAAATGAACTTCATTTACTCTCAATTTTATACCACCGCATATTCTTCATACTCGCCGTTCACATCTACAGTCTAGTCTTAATGGACGAGCAAAAATGCTAATGAATACGGCTCACCAGGGGAAAGATTTAATAGAAGCTTACGACTGACCCACATTTAAAGTAAACTCACAGGCTAGAACGTAGCCCTGCGGCTCTTTTTTTTTCTCCCTTTCACTTGACGTTCAAATATCCTTTTTAAATCACACAGTTGCCTTGGAAACGCCAGCAGCTGCCAAAAAAAAGAAAACGAACATTCCTAAAAGGGACCTTGAGGATCTCTGAAGGCCTTGCTCAGCAGCACCTTTGCTTACCTGTCTGATTATTTACCAAACCTTGGTTACCATATCACTATTTTTTTTTTTTTTTTACCACGACCTGCATTTGGTGTGACTGTGCAGAGGCGGGTTAGACCCGGTGAAACTGTAAGAGGTGGGCGCTGCGCCGCTGTGGGAGTGGTTAATTTAAAGTTCCTTCAACGCCACAAAAATTTTTTAATGCACGATTAATGACTGCTCCTGACTTGGAAAGCCAGTACTGAACGAGTTTCAGTCGCAACGCAGCGGACACGCCCACGTCAAAATTTAGTAGAAATACATTTAATAATGATGCACATATTTGTGGAGACTGGGGTCAAGTTGTATTTTACAATTTTAAAAATGTGCTGCCATTCTTCCTGTTACAGATTGGATAGCTCATAATATGCAAAATGTACTGAGCTGTCACCAATGTCTTACAAATGCAATTATGCCATCTAGTGGCAGAAAAAAAGACCTTATCACAAAAGAATATCACAGTTTGTTTGTTTTTACATTAGAGTACATGTGTTTAATTTTAACAATTTTTTTTGAATTATTATGAAATTACTGTGTGACAAAAAGATGCAGCCATATTTATATTAGTTTAACCTTTTTTTCCCCACTTTTATGTTAGGAGTATGAAACCAAAAAACTTATGGTACATTTTACTGTACATTTAGAACAGATATAAAATTTGTGATTAATAGGGAGTTAACTATTGAAGTCATGCGATTAATTCTGATAAAAAAATAATAATCGTCTGACACCCCTGATATATATATATTTTTTTTTGGGGGGGGGGGGGGGATAGTTCCTTTATACTCCTGTTTCAGTACCTCCCCCAGGATGTACGCGGCAGGATCACCCACCACGCGTCTACAGCGTTGGTCATTCGCGGATGCCGTCGCCATAGCAACAGGATCACCGGCATGTCATTTGCCAGCGGCGGATGGGGCTCGGCGTAGCCCTAACCTCCGCTCCCTGCACCATACTGTGAGTATCTTGCGGTTGTTTTATTCCGCCCGGCCTCACAAGGTCAGGCGTTGAAATCGCGTTCCCTTCAACGAACATGGCTTCTGTCAAAACGTGAACACACGTCAACATGATGTGCCCATTTCCATTTGGCTCCCAGCACCCAGAGATGTCATGCTTTGTACATTCTTACTGATAAAGTGATTAGATCGTGGTCCATAGCCACTGGTCTGGTACTGGTCCATGGACCATTTGGTACCAGGCCAAAAAAAAAATAATGTAGGGACCAAATATTTATTATCCACAATAATACCAATGCAAAATACACGTATGAGATGCAGGTATTATTTTTATCCACTTTGGGTTCACCAAACTCACGTTATAGCCTACACTGTAGTATCTGTGACTTTGAGTGTGTGTAGGTAAGGTCAGGCTTGTTGATTGACATAAGAGTCATCAGAATTATCAGATGTAAAAAAAATTCCTAGTCAATACTAATTGACTTTTACTTGGGTAACTAAACTGATCAGGACTCTACTTTTTCCAAAGAAAGGTGTACATTATTTATTCTATAGATTTTTTTTTTTTTACATCTTCTTTTATTGTGACTGCAGGTTCAAATTAAAACGTTTGAATATGTTTTCCTCTTCCGTGTTGCAGATTGTATAACAACTGTCACAATAAATATATCTGCACCAATCTGTTTCTTCAAGGCAACATTTTTTGTGTGTGTTTGCTGCCATCTAGCGTGCAAAAGTCAACTCCAGTCCTGTGTACATTTTACACTTTTATTTTTTTCCCATTGCACAGTTAATCTCTATCTACAGAATGTCCTAAATTCTCATGTGTGTGGCAGCAGATCCATAAGGTCCATAAACATCCATGTGAAATTGCATAAAACTGTACAAGAAAAAGTCGGCTACCATGAGAAAAATACTGCGACCCACTCACAACTGTTGACTGCAGGACGTGACGTGACGACGGTGGTGGGGGGGAAATATCCTCTCACACTCTTTCGTGTTTGTAATTTGTGACGGGGAATGCTGCATACTGAAAGAAACAGGATGTGTGACAGACATTCAACTGATATTTCCTTGGAGGATTAACACAAGGCGAATGATATGTGGCTAACAGTCACTGGAAGAACCAAAGGAGGATTTGTAGTTTTATCATATACAGTGAACCCCCCAATATTCAGTTTGGCATTGGCACTTTTTTTTTTAATATATATATATAATTTTCCGCAATTATTCACAAAAAAATTTCAGCTATTCGTTGTCAGGCCAATAAAGCAAGTATAGGGCTACTCTGGCGCCATCTGGTGGGATATTAGTGTTGTTTAATTGTTAGAATGTTTTAGTCTGCGTTTTTAGATGTCCCGTCCAACTAATACTGTTGATGAGCTTCATGTGAAGCTTCATGTTTCTGTAGAGTAATTTTAACAAATTGCGTTATGATTCTGTCTATTTTTATGTGCAAATCACTTTTGGAGGGTAGATATCACAGACTTCCGGATTCACACAGGGTCGCTTCCGGCCGCTGATGGCCGCGTTCCAACACTCGCAACCCCACCGCGCGTTCCCGTCCATCGGCGGGAGCGCGCAGGGGTCTCAACTCTTTGAAATGCTTCGTACAACTGAGACGGACACACTACACACTCTCACCAGTCGACGGAAACACTCAACTGAGGGGCACAAAGGCGGAAGCGCAAGAACTGGGACGCGGCTCACACGTGGCAAACAGGAAACAGAAACAAAGCTGTGTGAAAACCAGGAAGTCGGAAGTCCCGCCTCCTCTGTGGCATATACCCGATAGTTAGTAAATGTTCACCTTTTTATGGTAGTGTTTATTCCCTTTCTCTCATGAATTGCAGGGTTCACTGTACATGTTGTCATTATTGAACCGGACACAACTTCAGACTAAGATGTCGACATTGATTAACAATATGTAATAATCAACGTGAGAACACCCCGGAAGCACAGATGGAGAAAAAGGCAAACAGATGTGAAAATCATCAACCTTATGTTCAGTTGTGGAGCTTACGATTTTTGCTGTGTCATCAGTTATACAGTATCATAAAATACAACGGAATGAACTGAATCATACGAGTTCTTTTCTGATGCGATATAGCAACTTGATCAAAATACAAACACATTTTACACCTTGAAAATCCATGTTTTGGAAAAATAAATATATTGCAATCCAATGGACATGAAATAATTGCTGCTTAATACCAAAGGCGAGGGGGAGGGAAGATTATTGTCTTTAGTTCACATTTTCATGTCAACTTGACATATTTTGTGAGCTAAAGTGAGATTGTAATGGGGTGTTAGTGATAAAATATACCTATTTATTTTTTAAATTTTCTTAATGCTATAACTTTTCTCTCATGTCTTAGTTCCAGTGATTTTACAATTTTATAATTTATTCTCATTTAAGCTTCAACTTCATTCTCAAAACTGTACGTTTGTTCTTGTAGTTTGACTTTATTCACCAAAAATGTGACTTATTCAAAAACTTGATTCTTATCACTCCCACTTTTATCCCCGCAGAATTTAATGACTTTCCTAACATCATTTTTTTCTTTCAATATTGACGTAATTGTTGTAACATTGTAACTTTTTTCTTAAAAAAAAAAAAAAACACAACAGACCCCCTCCTAATTTTATAACTTATTTCAACTTCCAAAAATTCCTCATAAGGCTACGTATGACTTTACACTTCAAAATTATTCTCATAACATTTTGACTTTTGTCAGTTGCATATTTTAATAACATTACTATTTAATAAAAGTAACTAAAATATGAGTTAAGAAAATATAACAGTTGACAATTTGTAAAGAGAAAAATTTGGCTCATAATGATAATTGAATCTTAACGCAAGTCTTTGGCATCAGAAACAATAAATAACCTTTTCTCGCAATCTTTATGTAATGCAATGGTTTTACTACTTTCCAGATTGTCACACAAATCACTAAATCATCCCGATAAAGATGTGCCTTCAAATAGTGGTGGTGGGGGGGTTACCAATATTTCTTGACACCAAACAATGACGGGAATTTACAAAAATAAAGGTTATTGAATGTATTCAATCTTTTGACAGAAGTACACATCACAAAAAAACAAAAACAAAAAAGACACAGGAGTGTGTATTATCAGTGATCCTAGCAGCATTTGTGCACTAGAGATGAATGAGGCCAATCAATCGGGGATGCTTAACAGATGAGTGTCTATATATTATACTACATTATGCCTTGTTTATCCTCGCCCTCCTTGTAGATTCCAGCCCTTTTCAAAAGGAGAACCCAAACGTGAGGCAAAAGTCACGCACGCAAAAAAACAAAAAAGTCCTTAACAAAAATATCACTTACTTTCACAACCATAGAAAAATAAGAGCTTTTCCAGTAATATCAACAGAGCCATGAAATCAAACAAATGTAATAAATACAGGAAGAGTAATGAGAAAATAGAAAGGGATGAATTCATACACCTTGTTGGGAAGGATATAAGAGTCTGGAAGTGGCGCAAGATGGGGGTGGGGGATGGGATGGGGTGGGGGGCTCTCTCTGCATAGAGGAGGCGTCACTGCAGTGTCACTTCCTGTGTCCCTCTCCTTTTTGTTTCCGTAGCGGTCGCCCTGAAGTGAAGAACAGCGTTGCAACATTTAGATTTGTATGTATATATATCATGACATGTTTCCATTTTTTTTTGTACATCTGAACAATATTCCCAAGTGTTAGCTAATAGTCCAGTTTAAATACTGACATCAGTCTAAGGACGGTTTGGCAAAATGAGAATGAAAATTCTGCGTGAACAAACCAAAAAAAAAAGGACAAGAACATGGAAAATACACGCACTCTCACACACGCACACACAGAAATAATGTACTTGCTCCCTGTGTCTCCTCCCTCAACAACAGAGTGAGGTAAAAACAGTATGAGACATTGTGCTAAGGGAAGAAAATCCCAAGTGTCTGAGTGAACAAAGAAAGGCTTGGGGAAGATGGCTGAACGGAAAAGAGCAGCAGGTCGCCATCAGGACGAAGGCGGCCATTGCGAACGCCCATCAGAACTGGTACCATTTTTTGTCTTTGCACTTCAGCATCATCTGGACAAAAGAAGAGAGAAAAACATGAATCAACACTGCCCTCCAGTGGCTGCATTCTGTAACTGACAATGATGTGAACAGGTCGAGGGAGAAGTAGACGAGACACAACAGTGACCATTTAAACTGAATTCATAGATTTGTTTCTAAATACAGTATACATATTTGTAGATGAAGCTGAAAATGTGAAAAGGCCGAAAGCTATGAAGTAATTGTGGAGATTTAGCATTAAAACATTTTTTTCACCATTTCGGTGTCAGGGTTGCTAAAACACGGCCATATGAATACGGCTTTGGTTCGAGCTGACGTGGCTGCTTTAGAGCGCCTCATTGTCTGCTGTGAATGCCTGCATGTCGCACAGAGAAAGGCGGAGCAGGGAGATGTGTGGAATTAGAAGACATTTACTTTTGTTTTAAAAGGACTTTAAAGTGGAAGTCAACCTTAAACATTTTGTGACAATATGTGACCTCACCAGTCTAAACATGACATTCTGATTAATATTATTGATCTTAATTAATCTATTATTAGGCATTCTGGTTAATATTGTGTTTGTGGAATATGAGTTATAAAGCAAAACCCAGCCATTTTTATCCTTCTCAGGGGGCGGCCATTTTGCCACTTGCTGTGACAGTTGCTCAGGGCTCAGGCAATGACCAATCACAGCTCAGCTTGAGAAAACAGGTGAGCTGTGATTGGTTGTTGCTTGAGCCCTGAGCATTATTGATGTCATCTTCAGTCGACAGCAAGAGGAAAAATGTCTGCCCCCTGAGATGGATAAAAACGGCTGGATTTTGCTACCTGACTCATATTATTGTCCCCCAAAAAGTTTTGGGTTGACTTTCCCCTTAAAGCCCTTTTCACACTGTGTTTAGGGTCGTCAAACCCATTTGTTGTGTAGGTGGTGAGGGGCAAAGACTTGAATGGAGCACGGCACGTCAAGGTGACTTCTTCAGCTGATGTTCCAGAATTGGTCCACATAGGTAGATATTTGTTAGCACGTTATCTAAAGCGAATGTTTGTTACATCGTGGGCGTGCTTGGAAAAGGAGTCGGCGCTGGTCATCATGGCGGCTGTCCTCTCCTCCAGCTCGCCTAGCTTCTGCCCTCGCTCATCCAATGCTATTCGGGCGCGGGCAAGATCGCCGACCACGCCTGATGCCGCGCCTTTCATGCCCTCGATGCCACCCGGGCCCGGGATGTGCTGGGCCAGGCTCCGGGATGCTCGCCCAGCGACTTCTTCGCCGACTAAGTTTCGGGGAAGATTAGCGTTAGCATGTGATTCAAATTTTTTTTGTAAAAAGAACTTAGCGCTAGTGTTGCGTACATAGCTCTTCTCTGTCCATTGACTGTGCCCCTCCCCCAAAGAGACCCTTGAAGAAACCTCTGTTGGGGGCCTCCGGTGTCTCCACGGGTGTAAACAATTCACCAAGCATTTCCTGAAACAATTACAAGCACCAACTCGTCATATAAATACAGACAGTGAGTTCAGGTGTAGACTGCTACGTTAGCTTATTGGGCTAGCGACTTAGCTGTTGACTGATAACAGTGACGTGAATGTGTTTGACAAGAAGGCATGCTGACCGACAGAGATTTTTTCCCCCCGTATGTACAGGGTACACTAGTGAAAAGCTCTCATATACACTACTGGAATGCTCTCACACACAGGCTAATGCTGGACCCCCCCCCCCCCTTGCCTATATGCACTATTTAAATGCTCTCAAACACAATAAATGTTTTACCCCATACTGAAATGCACTTATACAGCCTGACTATACACTTACACACAATTGAAATACTCTCATGCTAAACATTTTTTGAAAAAAAAAAGACAAGCGAAATGCACTCATAGACCAACTCTAATGAAATCCTCTTACACACACTACTGAAAAGCCATCTACGCAATTTTTATTTTTCTCATATACACTAGTAAAATGCACCCCGAGAGAACTACTGTAATGAAATGCTTTCATGCACACTGTTGAAATCCTCACAATATTAGTTTTTTTTCTTACTCATTCAGTATACACAACTAATGTGCACTCATGAACACTACTGGAATGCTCTCATACACAATTTTTTGTTTCAGTCATATACACTAGTGAAATGCATTTAAACACTATTGAAATGCTCTCATGCCAACACTGAAATAGTCATATGTATGAGTGAAATAGACTCAGATACTACTGGAATGCTCTCATGCACATTGCCCCCCAAATTGACATAACTTAAATGCACTCATGCAAAGTATTGGAATGCTCACTATACTGTACATAATATCCCCCCCCCCCCTTCGTCAGTCATATACACAAACGAAATGCACTCAAATTCTACGGTAATGCTCTCATGCACAGTACTGAAAATACTCTCATGCACAACACTCACATTTTCGCACTCATTCAGTATACTCTTGTGAAATGCTCTCATACACAATACTGAAAATGGTTTCAGTTATATAGACTGGTGAAATGCACTCATATAGACTACTGGAATGCTTTAATAAGCAATACAGAAAATGTTTTCACTCACGTGTGCTATTGAAATGTTCTCATATACACTTGTGAAATTATCTCAAACTCACTACTAACTTCTTTTCTGCTCGTATACACTCGTGAAATGCGCTCATGCACACTACTGAAATGGTATTAAACACAACAATTTTTTTTCTCTCTCAGTGAAATACTCTCATTTACAGTTAACTTCTCACACTGACTGGCATACACTTGTAATTTCTAAACAAACATTTTACAGACCTGTAGGTTCTCACAGGTGTCCTGGCTGTATGTGATCCTCTGGACTTCAGTGGGAGAGCAGAGGTACATGGCCTGACCCAAGTTTGTGAAGCAGAAGGTCCTGGCTATCCTCATGTCCGTTAGAGGCAGGTAGTTTACATCCATGAGAGGTCTCAGTCCCGGTAGACTGGATGAAGGAACAAGAAAAAGAAATTGTTCAAAGTCACATTACGCGTCGTGCGCTAACTCAAAACGCGCCTCACCTGAGGGTCATGATATGACCGTTAGCGCAAAAGCATGCCAGACAAACGCCTTGGCTCATCTGGACCACGTCGGCACGTAAAACGAAGGAGGCCTCCGTGATGCTGTGCTTGTAGATGCACGTCTGGCTGGGCAGCGACAGGACCTTGGCCTGCTTCTCTGAGCACATCACGGCGTAGTGGCTCTCGTTAAGATCCTGCGAGCTGGACGGCGAAACCGACACGGGCCGACGCTTGCGGACCTTCTCCCGTTCTTCGCCGTCCGCCGAGACGTTGGGTTCGAACCAGGGGTCGTACGAAGGGGGCAAGACGGAACCGGCGGAGTCCAGGAAAGCCAACCGCAAGATGCTTCCCTTCAGTCGGATCAACATGCCTGACCGATACCGGGAAAGGACGGCGATTACGAGCTTGAGGGGTACAAAAAAAGCATTCAGTAAATCTCACCGGTGGGCAAAAGGATAACGGGCTGCAGTTGCCTCTGCTCTCCAGGCGGTGGCAACGTGAGGGCCAGAGCCAGCACGGTGCCCTGAGACGTGCCCACGAACAAGCACGGCGACGAGGCGCCGTCCCCCTTGCGGGCGTAGCTCTCGCAGAAGTGGAAGGAGAGGGCGGCTTCTTTGGCCTCCTTGTCGATGCTGGTGACGCTGGACGAGCGCGAGCGGCTGAAGGAATTGTCCCGGTGGTCTAGTGGGTTGGCACCCCGTGGCGGGCATACGGACAAGAGGACAGTGAGAGGAAAAAACAGAGGGAGGTAAAGAACCTGCACTGCATCGTGAACAATAGACAAATGTAAACAGTAAAAGTTGGGATGACGATTGATTTGATTTTGCACTTTTCCTATATTGTCAGGTTTCTACTTCCTTCGCAAGTTCAATGGTGGCAACTGGACACTTCTTGGTTGTTGGTGACCTTTCAACTTGAATCTGAAAGGCTTCCTGAGTTCTACATTTTAGGTGTGGAGTGTCTGTTTAGAAATGGCCAAGACGCGACATTCCATTGTGGACAACCGCCTACCAATTTTGGAGAGTGGTTCCCATTGAAGGCTTTTAGTTACTTAACTCATTCACTCCCAAGTCATTTTCACTGAAGAAACCCCCTTCGCTCCCGGCTGTTTTACTGGATTTTGACTGATTTTGTAAGGCCAACAAAATATTGCTATAAAAACATGGACCCTACCAAAAGAAAGATTAAAGTCTCTTTATTCATCAGGAAAAAAATATATTTGTATTTGTTTCTGTTTATCAGTAATTAGCATTAGACTATAGTTAAGTTTCATCATTATTCCCAAATCTGGTTAAAACGGTTGGGAAAACAGCTTTGTTGCAACATGGCCCTGGTTGATACTCTGCTGCCACCTGCTGGACGTTTTTGTAATAACTACCATTAAATTACCATTCTTTTCAGTTCAGAGGCTGTACCAAAAAGGCTGTATGCTCTAGCACAGAGGTCCCCAACCCTGGTCCTCAGGGACCGGTATCCAGCCTGTTTTCCATGCCTCCCACAGCCAACACAGGTGGCGATCGTTATCAGCCTTCTCCAGAGATTCCTGATTAGCTGATGATATGAATCACCTGTGTTGGCTGTGGGAGGCATGGAAAACAGGCTGGATACCAGTCCCTGAGGACCAGGGTTGGGGACCTCTGCTCTAGCACATAGGTGTCAAACTCCGGTCCTGGAGGGCCATAGTCCTGCAGTTTTTGGATGTTTCCATTCTCCAACACGGCTGATATATGATCAGCTCATCAGCAAGCAATGCATAAGCCTGATAACGATCCTGCTGATTAGAATAATCTTGTGTTGGAAGAGGGAAACCTCCAAAACTTGCACGACTGCAGCCCTTAAGGACCGGAGTTCGACACCTATGCTTCAAGCATAAAGAACATTAAAAAAAAGAAAATAAAGTATAAATACGTCTTTGGGAACATGGTAATATTTAAAATTGAACGTATTGATATGTTTTTGGGAGCAAATGAGTTAATAGTAAGTGGCCGGCGCACTGATGGAATGGGTGATTAGACTGTCGAGTATGTTTGTGGTACGGGGGACAGTTTGATTAAATCATAAGTTCGTCAGACAAGTCCATCTTCCTGAGTTTAGAGGAAACAATGGCAGACAGACAGAGGTAGAGTATTTCTAACTTTTAACACACAGCTGGTAGAAAATACAATCGTAAAAGGCACTGAACTGATCTGAATCGTCACTGATCGTTAATGGCTTGAACTAATTGAGGCAAAATGGAGTGAATGCTGATTTACGGCAAGCTAAAGCTAAATGCTAAACTTGACCTCATACGGAAGCATGGAGCGACCAATGTCATTTTTGACTGGCATGTTCGAACGTACTTGTAGGCTAAATGCTAATAACTTAGCATTTTTTTCCCATAATGCCACATGGTATTGACTTGTGCATCCGCAACTTTATTTATTTATTTTTTTCAGCATTTGGCCGTGATTATACCAATATGTTTGATAATAATTACGTATGTAAACATCGTTTATTGGCAATTTTTACCATTCATTCTTATATCTGCAATGTATTTTTTCCCCCATAATGCCACGGGGGGAATGTGCATGTGCAAGTCAATACCCCCGTGGCATTATGGGGAAAAAATTTTCAGCATTTAGCATGCAAGTATGTTCAAAGAGTTCAAAACATTCAGAAAAAAAGTAATAAAAAGTATATATATATATATATATGTTAATATATATTCCCATTTTAGATGCTATTAAGAGACAGCACATGTAGAAAGACAGCATAGAAAAGCAGAAGAAGAGCATCATAGAGGGTGCAGACTTAAGCTTAGCGCCACTGATCTCTGCGGTAGCGGACCACCCCCACCACAGTCAAATACGTGGGAGCGCCCGCAATACTGTACATATTTATCATATTTCATCTGCCTTAATTTGAAGGCCAGACTACATTGCATGTCATACAAGTTGCTCTGGAGACACGGAGTCAAGGCTTACCCAAGTCTGGCTTTAGCTCAGTAGGCAAGCTTAATTTCCGTGACATCTTTGCTGGAAAAAAGAGAACATCCCTCTTTACAAAACACACGTCCGAGCTCACGCACGATGCCATGCAAAGCTCCGGGAAGCGCGACCCCCGGGAGCGGAGGCATGCCGTGACAAGACGGGAACAAAAGAAGGGACGACACTCCTGCCCCACGGAGGAAGAGGTCGCAAGCGCAACCGTCAAAGTTAAGGTGGTCATGCTGCAGCAGCATGCAACCGGGAGAGTGCGGAACAACACATGGAAACACACAGTGGACAAGACGAGTCATGAACACTACTTTACAACATGTTTTTTTTTTTTGGATCTACAGCATAAATCAATTTTCATATTCCATATTGCACTTTATGAAGGTTCTGTCTCACTGATGCTTCCATTTTGTTGCTCAGAGAAAATAAAGTCATCTCTATTATAGATGCAAAGATGCCCCAGCTATATCGCAGATTTTTAAGCGATTGTTTTTTTAGAGGCAACATGCCAGGCAGCACGGAGAAATGCAGCATAATTAAGAGCAAGAAAAAAAGGCAGAGAAGGTCCCCAACTGTTGCAACTTTCAGCTCGTCCCATCCAACTAAGCTCGAATTACAGTCTTTTGTTCCCACAAAGGAGAGAGAATACATACCTGTGAGCATTTGTCATTTGTTTGAAAATGTAGAATTACCGTAACATCGATTAGGGCTGGGTATTGCCAACAACCTCACGATACGATACGATACGATACGATACATATGTATCCTAGTACATGATCTTCAAGGCGATACATATCCTGATATTTGATATCTGGTCTAAATGTGTGCGAACTGCATAGCCAAGAGCCGCTTTCACAGACACACCAGGAAACTTTATGAATAGGCTTGGCTCGATATAAGCAAAAATATCAAATTATTAACATTACAGATCTAAAATGTGCTTATTTGAAATATTTGGGCAAATTAAAATGATTTTTTTTCATGTAACACATTCTATTTTGTTTTTAAACAAAATATAGGAAAAATTTAATTAACATGTAGCATGTTAAGTTTATAAGTAAACAAATGTTGATATTCTGCCTTTGATATTTTTTTATTTTATTTTTCTTAGCAAGACACAGTGTCCAATCACTGGTGAGCTATTCTTAAAACAGACATCACACGTACACTTTTTTTTAAATTTTATTTTAAATAAGTACATTGCAACCTAGGCGGCTGACTGGTTAGCACGTCTGCCTCCCAGTGCAGATGACGTGAGATCGAGTCCGGGCTTTGGCCTTCTTGGGTGGAGTTTGCATGTTTTACCCGTGCCTGTGTGGGTTTTCTCCGGGTACTCCGGTTTCCTCCCACATCGCCGCACAACGAGCAACGCAACTGAAGTCGTAACGTCGCAGTTAAAAATGCAAATTTTCTGTCACAAAAAATATAAATACATTGCTGTGTTTTAAGCGTG